>NC_079158.1:24872729-25052729 GCF_947563725.1 Argiope bruennichi
TGATGGACTATTACCAAAATTCTCGAACACTCGGGATCCTTTATTTTTGTAGTCAAAGTAGAAAAAACGATCACCAAACAAAACACCATTGATTCCTCATACATTCAGAAGCCATTAATACATCTATAAAACTATATTTATCCTTAATATCTTATTTTGACATTATGATCAAAATATTTTAATCTTTTAAAATGAATCTATAAAAATCCGGACTATCTTAAGATATTTAATTAAGCTGATGACATTGAAATCATGAAATTAATGATAATACCAGCTCAGGAAAGTTGTCAGCTTAGGTAGATTAGTTCCTCTAAGAAAATGCGAAACATTAGCTCAAGTTCTGATAACTAAAGCAGAAAGCTGATCCTTATAGGTACCTACTCTTTGACAAATCGAATGCTTATATCATCTTCCCCTTCGAAAGGGCACGTAACTGTCTGTTCCCAGCACTCTCTCGCATCTCTTCATAGAAAAAAAAGAATGTCACCGTTCAAGAAATCCGTGATCCTGTCTTATCTCTCGGTGCCTCGAAATAAACCAGATTGATAACGATCATCACGAAGGGATTCTCGAGACCATTTATGATCATTAACTACAGCTTCTTTCCTTATTTTCGTGACTGTTTTCGAGAAAGAGAGTCTCTCTTTCCTTTCTGAGGTGTTTTCAGGAAGACACAAGATTACTGGAACTCTTTTCTTTGGAATCCCAGTAGGCATTTTAATCGTAGGCTAAAAAAATAAATCTCGCAGATACTCCCCCCCCCCCCCACAAAACAGTAACATGTTATCCGAGATAAAAATGCGTAGGTAAAGAACGTGAAATCAATAATTCCAACAAAAAAAAGAAAAAAAAATCAATGTAGTGTTATCGGAGATAGTACAAGCCTTGAGTTGCCTATTGTTATTTATGGTCGCGATAGTAAGGGATATTAATGGAATAAGAATATTTGTCTGTAGAATTGTGTTGTCTGACTTTCCTTATTGTCGCGCCATTTCTTTTATATCAAAGACAGAAAATATAAGAGACTTCAATAGACAGGAAAATCACATATGAGAATATTGGTACACTAGGCAATTTTGGCAGAAGTTTTTAAATGAATTAAAAAACAAGATACACAGGGTTATTAATACATTATAAATATATTGAAACAGAGATATTTATCTGTAGAATGAATTTTCTGACTGTTTTGCCATTTAATTACGTTTTAGAAATATATAACACACTTACAAGTTATTTTTGACAATACATTTTATTTATAATATTTGGTCGCAAATAATGTGTCGATTGATTGCAATAAAAAATTTACTATGATATATAAAGTTTGCCAAAGTTGATTTTTTAAACTGTAGTATTGAGTTTTTGCTGTAAAAATCTTGGAAGTTATTTTCCGAGGAAAATTATTTTGCCACTATTTTGAAAAATCGAATATATATATATATTTATATACTTTTTGTTTGCAGTAAGTACAAGTTTCACAAAAATAAATGTACTTAAAGATATCTTAGGATTATATATGTACAAGTATTCTATAAAGTAAGTAGAATAATTAAAAATGCAAAATAATTTTCCTTGGAAATCATGAAATCATCGATTTTACACAAATAATCAAATGGAATGATCAAAACACCCTTTTTCACAAAATGTATAGCTTCCGTGGAGTGTACATTGAACTATGGAGTGTACGTAGAACATAAATGCCAACACGTGCGCTACAAATATACATAAATATTATGGAATGTGCATGTTTAAAACCACAAAAAAAGATTTGTTTAAGAAATTGATGGGTTTGCTTCAAAATTCAATGCAGTTATTCAACTTTAGAGTTAGGTGTAGATATTATTATGGATTAATTTAGAGCTTAGTGTTTTTGAATTATCGTTCTTACAGCCACGTAGAAAAATGGACAAAAAGTCATCCAGAGTTGTTTCTGAAATGGCTTTTTCAATATGAGGATTAGAATATGACATGACATCAAAACATTGGGCTCAAATTTTCTGTGTTTTCTTTTCGCATAATTCATATAATAATATAAACATAAAATAAGAGAAAAATGAATAAACATGAAAAATACGTAAAAATTTTTGTTTTATTTTTCCATCGGTTTTAAATTTTTTTTTTAATACTACAGTTAACTAACTTCATCTAAACACGAAGCCATGAGTTCCACTGTATTCTAAATTGTGTAATCGTTTGCCATTAAAATTTGAGAAATAATGCTGCGTTTATACTTCTTACTGTTGGGATGAAGCGAGTGGACTATTTTTCTCGCGTAGGAATATCTGTGTGATTACGCTTCTGCTTCCTTCTGACACCATTCCTCCCACGAACTGCTTAACATGATGCTGTGTGCGTAATTGTCAATATCTGTTTTCTTTTGTTTTCTATGTCTAATAAATGTGCTGTCTTCAAGAACCATGCTAAGATTTATTGAAAAGTAACAACACTTACGTTTTATGCAAAAAGCATCGCTAAAAATTACTTTATTATTCGTCTTGAACAATGATGGAATAACAGCTGTTATACGAAGAAAAATTTCACTTTACAATTCTGAGTTATTAAAAACATGAAATGTGAAAAATTGAAGAGAAGCCTTAGCCTACAATGGATAACGCAATCTCATTTGAATAAAAGATATACCAAGAAGTTCTTCATATCATTTTATTTATTAATTTCAAAAAGTTAACTGCATTCTTTTTATGCAGCACATAAGTTCTTTTAAACCTTTTTTTATTTATAAACTTAGAAAAAAATGTATAAATATATTTGGATTAAAAACTCTCTCTCTCTCTCTATAAGTCTATCTATCTATCTGTCTTTAAATAAGAATGTCAACATATTTTAGATGAGATTTATTTTATTAATGATGTAAAAATGATGTAAATAGAAAAGAATATTTTACAAGGATAAATCAAGAAAAATTTACAAATATAAATGAAGCTAAAATATTTAACTAAAATTTCATTGCAAAAACTAGAATTATAATACAGAAAAAAATACAAAGTAAATAATAAGCTAATATCTTAAATGCCGAAAAAAATTCCATTCAAATTTGCAAGTTCTTTTTAAATTTATAACGCGAGTATAATTTCAACTTAGGACATTACATATTCTTCTTCTTGCCATTCGAGTCAGCTGCCGTCGGCAAACTCCTAATAATAACTTCAAAAAGCATTGCAGACTTGCACAACAACATTTACATAAGAAATGGCTACATTCATTTCGAATATTTACAAGATTTCTTAAAAGAGCCTAACCTTTTCCTTTTTCCGCCAAATCGCACATTGAGAAAGGGGTTGCCATGACAAATAACGTCATCACATAATAATCTATGATGCAAACGAAAAACACACGTGAGAAAACGAGGAGTATTATCTTGAAAGCAGACGACACCATTCAGCTTTGGGATGACGTCAGTCCTTTCAACCCACCTGTAGATCGATTAAATTTTTCATTATTTCCATTTTTACTGAAAAGAGCAAATGGTTTAGAGAGAAGTCAATTGAAACAGGAGACAGTTTAGAATAAAAGCGAATGAGCTGTTGACCAATAATGGCTGATTCTGTGTTGCTTAAAAGTCTTTTTATTTTTCTCGAATGCCATTTATGATGAATTTATTCTTTTCTACATTGATGTATGAGCTTATAAAAGAAAAATTCCAAATTTTTTTTTGCTTACTTAGATAAACTTCATTTTATAAAGCTATTCTATAATTATATTGATCGGATATAAATAATTTTTAAAAGCAACATGATCATAATTTTGAACACAGGTCAGAGGATGAGGAGGATACCTGAGATGTGACCCTGTTTTCTAAACTTTTACATCACAGCAGTAATTCTGATAGCAAATATGAGATATAAAAATAGCAAATATGGCGAATTTAAAATAAAATCAAAGCTCATAGTCGTAGCTCCGAGGTCACTAAGATACATGAAATAATACTTGAGACAAATTTTGTGATAATGTGTCTCATTGAGATTTTTTTTAACATTTAAAATGTTGAAAAAGGCAAGTCGTAGTTAAAATCAAAATATTAATAAAAGCTAAAACAGAAGGGAATGAAAATAAAATCACTGGCATCATACAATCGCATTTTCCATTTCTTTCTTCCTTTACAAACACTCTTCGAAAAATTTCAATTATACTTTAAAAAGAAGTGTAATTATACTTTATTAAAAAAATATACATCAATTAAAAATGTAAGAAACGAAATTAATGATGTACAAACCAACTTTACTGGTAAATCCTAAATATTTATCAGTCAATGTAAATCCCACTGAAATTCGAATACTTCATTTTTGCTATAAATAGTATACCTTTAACAAAAATCTATCGTAATGTATGAGGTGAATTGAAAGAATTCCAAGGAATTTTAGGAGCATCAAAGAGCAATTTTATGTAAACATATTGGTCATATTTATCGAATAAAGGATTTTGTTTGTTTTAACATAAATTAGGCAGCATAAATATTATCCCAGTCAACAATATAGAAATGGTGTGATGGAGTTTAATAGCTATTCAACGGTTGCAGTTATCTACAATGTATAAGGGAAACTAATTGAAACAGCGAGCAGTGATGCTTTTGTATAGAGAAAGATTCGCAAACAATCATGACATGTTTGTGTATTTTAGACATACTGTTGCATTTGAATCTATCTCAAATGAAAACCTTCTGTGGTTGAATAGACGCGTGTTCCGAGTACATTTTCCAATATTTTGGACACTATTAGGACAAACTTATTAGAAAATCGCTTTGTTAACTATATCTACGTTTATTTATACATTTTTTATTTCTTGCATAAACATCGAGCATATAAGCCATTTCTACCCATTATTTATGTGCAAAATTTGTTGGGATTTTTTTTTGAGATTCCTATTGTTTTAAGTTAATTGAACCTTTAGAAGTTTTTGATGAAAATGATAATATGGGAATTATTTAAATTTTAAGAATAGAGATATTTCTTTAAAATTTTTAATTTTAAATACTTAAATATTTTAAAGTTGGAACCTAATGACACAACCTCATAGAATTTTTATTTTCCCAGATACGGAACATTCGAAGAAAAAGAATCCGACCTAATAATTTTCAAAAATCTCCCTGTTTTTGAACTTCCCTTAGTTCATAAAACATATTTTTTTAAAAAAATTATGTCTGTCTGTCTGTGAATTGAGTAATTCAAAACTGCTTCGAGCTACAAGAATGAAATTTTATGTAGTATATGGGCTTTAACCCAACTTATAGAATTTTATAAATTATGAACGAAATGTATCCGTCCTAAGTTTGTTACTCTGTCTCTCCCCATCTGCTATTGAATACAATAATTACAAAATGCAAGAAGCAAAATAGGTAAAATTTGGTGCACAGTGTTAGAATTTAAAGTGAAGAATCATACTAAAGTTAGAATCAAATCCATGAATGGATTGACTGTTCGTCGGTCTGTAATTCGTATGTACGTTAACACGATAATTAAAAATCGCAAGAAGCATATAAATGTAATTTGGTATGTGATCTTTTTTACTAAAATTATTGTATAATGTAATTTCTGTTTTCAATTAGTCGAAAAAATGCTTCCAAAAAGCATAATCGATTTTCTTTACCATAAAAATGTAGCTCAAAACGCTCGGAAAATAAAAATTTGAGCACTCGCAATGCTCATTGCTTCGGTCAAGTTCACAATCGTTATAGTGGAGGTAAGGGACAATAACTTCTTTATTAGGTAGAATGAGAGAAAATTTCGTGAAGACCCCTCCTGCTGGATTTTAATGTTATTGTTTATAAGATATACGATATTCTCAAGAATAAATTAGAATATAATTTTCAACTTGTATATTGTTTTTTTTTATTAATTTATATTTTATAAGTAGATGGTATGGTAAGGCTTTTATTTTCCCATGAAAAGTTCTATATTACAAATGATGCTAATATAATAGACGGTGATTATAATTTCTACAAAAATTTTATTCTATAATCTATTAGATTATTAATATACAGTAATTATTATCATATGACGATATTTAAATTATATTAATAAAATATAGGGAAAAAAGTAAACACTCTAAAACAAGAATTAATTTAATTTTTTTATAACAAATAACGAACAAGCTTTATTTATCCCAAAGGAATCATCATTAATCAAGGAAACGTGAAAAAATATTGTGTAGATTAAAACAAAAGATCTGTTTAAAATGAAATTTTATATATATCTTTAAGACGGAATCTAGAGAACAAAATAATTAATTACTAGAATAATAAATGAAATTCATTATTATGATAAATTCTATTTTCTATGATTCATGAAATAATACTTTTTTTTTAATATCATGGGATGGGAATTTTAAATCATTATTCATGTTTGCTGGATTTTTACTAATTTTTTTTTAAAAAAAATTTCTTTTCTTAGATTTTTAAAAAAAATTAAGATGCCTTTCTTTCGTAAGTTAAATAAGATAGTAATAATGCATTAGAGGAAAAAACATGTATGATTCTTAGTAGTTTCTTTTAGTTATATTTTAGATATTCATTTATTTTCTTAATAATATTTAGTTGTTAATATAAATCCAAATTTAATTTTTCAAGCAAACAACATACAAAAAAAAAACATGCATTGATTAAAAATGTGATTTGGATCGTTGGATGAATTTAGATATTTTAGAATATATTTGATTTCTTGGAATCCGAAAAATTTATATGACAATGTATGACAAACAGCATAGCTGTGAAGCGCAGTAAGCTGCAAAATGAAATTTAGCATATGAAATTTAGTATGGTGATGAATTAAAATTTTAGATTTGTTTAAATTTTTGAACGGAACTTTAACTGGAAGAAGTTTTTCTTATCTCTTAGCTTAAATCGGCTTTTTTAATCAAGAACTTTAAATAAAAGTAACAAAAGAGAAAAATTTATGTAACGCTGCCACAACATTTTAAAAATTGTTACAAATTATAAATTAAGGAAAAATTAAAATGTCAAATGAGCATTATTAAAAAGATTTTTTAAATGTTAAAGTTGATGCAAAACTACTCATTTTCTTTGAATCAATGTCATGGCATATTTATCTTTGCAAACGATATAGTACAGAACCGTCTATATGTTTCTGAATCGCAATGGGGGGCAATTGCTATGGACGGGTGATTGCTATCATTAGCACTGATAGAAACCACACAATGGAAAACAGTCAAATGTGGAAATTAGTATAAATACGAGGTACAATAAGACATGTTGTGCGTATACGAATTTTAGATTGCTGAACTTGTTCGTCACGTGATAGCGCTGATAAACGATATAAACAAATTAACGCCTATCGTAGTTCAAACGCAAAGTTTAATGAAAGAAAACATTTGACGAATTTGCAAATTTCGGTACTATTTCCTACATCACTTAGATGATTTTGCGCGTGTAAATATTATTGGTAAGGATTGGAGAAGGAGGAAAAATAACAGATATTACCACATGGAATTAGATGTCAACCACAGTGTTGTTTCAAGGTTATGAAAATCCTTTCAAATAAATAGAATGTGCCTCAGAAGTCACTGGGGAGGTCTGTTCGTAGCAAATAGCCTGAAGAAGAAAGGTATATATTGCTATCGACAAAAAGGAATTGGCGCAGCACAGCTAATCAATTACCGAATCAGTTTCTTGCCGCTACTGGCACCGGATCTTCCAAAAAAACTGTATCCAGACATTTGTAACAAGGAGGACAAAACGCTCGCCGTCCTGTTGTGTGCATCCCATTATGTAGACATCACCGTACAGCCTGTTAACAAGCAATCAGTGGGAAGAGGACAATGTTTGCACAATTTCCTCAAATGAAAGTAGGTTCAGCTTCTTGTCTGATAATTAATGGCATAACTAATTTGGATGAGACTGGTATATATAGTCCGACAAACGTACAGGAAAGGCACCGATATCTACCTGTGGTTTCCTGGTACGGGCAGACTTCATGCTCAATGGCCGTGCATCCATCTATGTACTTCCAGCTGGAATTATGAATGAGAAACGGTATATCAATAAGGTTTTTCTGCCTCACGTTCACATATTCAGTTGTGCTGTCGGTGATAAATTTGTTTCCATGGACGACAACGCAACATGTCAGTGAGCAGTCGCTGTTCAGGAGCGTCTAGTACGCAAATATTCAATGCCTCGAATGGCCAGCACGTTCTCCAGATTTGAATCCAATTGCAAATATTTAGGATGATTTGAAGAGAATTCTTGCTAGTTGAAAATATCCTCCGTTAAAATAAAGCACCATCATCCATGCACTGACAGGTGAATGGGATAAAATCCTCCACCAGCTGCTGGATAATGTTATGCAAAGCATGTCAAGACTTGTGGAGTCTTACATTGTCCTTTATGGTGGCCATAACCAGTACTGACATCTTCCGCAAGATACTTGCAGGCAATAATTACATTTTTTTTTTTTTTTTTTCATTTTTCCAAATTCAGCTCAAAATGACCATTTTGTTCCTTTAACACTTTTCAAACCTTCTGGATTTCAGAGGACATTATCGTTATTATAATATCCGAATATTCCAGTATTATTTTATTTCGCTTTGCATCTAATCACGCTTACTTTTCCATGCGCTATATAGCCGTTTGTGATCCGTCCTTAACAATTTTCCATCAGTGTATAAGACATTTATATTCATGAGCCATTTCATCTGAGTTAAGATTCATTCGTAACCATTATAATGGCAAAGCACTTTGCTTATGCGAGCAAAACCTCTGTTACAAGTCATTTCCTCCTTTAGTTTCAGAGTCACATGAGAAGGAATTCTTGAATTATGATCCCGTTATAATGACTTTGGAATTATTCACAATTCATGAATTAAGAAAAGAGAAATCGTCAATCGTAACTGTAAATAACGATGTAGAACAGCATGAGGAAGTATTCCCATTCTTTTTTTTTAAGTTTATGCTTTATTTGTCAAAACATTGATGAATGTTTAATGAATGAAATCCATTAATGTAGCGTTCCTTTTTAGAAAAGGTTTGAAAACGTGCTTCAATTTTATATAAATAAAAATTTCTTTGAAAACTGTACGAATTTATTCCTATATTTTTGTTTTAATTTGTTATAAACAGATGGCAGCTCATAAATTATATACCCATCTTTTATGTTCTTGAAGAATTAAACTGTATAATGTCAAGAACATAACAATTTGTTTTTAAAATTTATTTATGAATAATTTTATTTCTTTTTGATAATTTTATCGGTATATATTCTGCTATAAAAAATTCTTTAGTTTAAACTTTTTTTTGAAAATTTATATATTTTTAAATTTTCATAAATTTCTTAGCATTTTAAGATCGTCTCTTTATAGGGACGTTTAAATTATCAATAAAAATGCATTAGATATATTTTTTAAAATGTTTTTCAGTTGATAAGACATAATCTGCAAAGAATTTACAAATTATTTCTGAAAACAAAAACGTCAAGTAATAATGGAGTAATTTGATTAATGCTTTATTCATTACTTGCAGACAATCAGACGGCAATTAAAGATATCTTTTGCATGCCAGTTACATGAAAGGCGTATAAATGATATTTTAAAACAGTTTAAACCTTTTTTTATTGAATTTCTTAATTTTTTTTAAAAAAAATTGTGCTAAAATTTTTAAATAATTTAGGTGTATTTAAACGCTTTATAGCAGAATTTTTATTGTAAATCATCACCAAGATCAGTTCTTAACCTATACTGAAAATAATTTGGATTTTCGAAACCATGGCAGGAATTACTGAAGCCCTATTTTTGTAATAATAATACTATATTATTTGGTAATTTGAAATTTTAATGATAACTTAAAAGAAACAAAAACACTAATTTTATCAAACAGTTCTGTGCATAATATAAAAAAATAAAATAGAGAAAAATATAGAGAAGAAAATTTCAAATTACTAAATGCAAAACAAATAACTATTTTATGTATGCTAACACATGCACGATTTTCAGTTTTCTAGGCATCTATCATTGCTTTACATCATTTTATATATGTGCCTTTAGCAAAGATGGTTTCTGTCTCTTCCAAATAGGAAAAATCTTAAGATTCCATCCAATAGTTGAAGAACGAATTTAAAATCGCCAATGGATCTCAAAACATTTAAACTAATATATTACCATAAGAAAACTGACTTGATTTCCTTACAAGAAATGGATTGTTAAAACAAAAATGATTACAAACTTTCACAGAACAGATAACCACAAAAGAATTACAGCGTTCCCTCTCAAAGGCACTCAGAAATAGTGAATTATTTCAATGCCTTGAAAGAAACGAGATGGGAACACATGTTGAGTCTTTATAACATCACCAGCCAAGATGCAAACTCTCCCGTAGAAGGCATGTCTCGTCACCGGCAGGGCTAAGTTCAGTCTTTAACTTTTGCTATACCCATCACGCGAGAAAAAAAAATCTCATCATATCAGAAGCATCTCATCCCCGTATCTGGGCTTCCTTCTGGGTGGCAGTGAATAGGCAATCTTCAAACTTTTATGAGGATTTATAAAATAGTCCCCGAGAACATTTGATTGCATAATATGGAGGAACAATCACATTTTGAAAGCAAGTGATAAAAGACATTTTCATGTAGAAATTGAAGAAACACTTTCGAATGTTTTCATCAATGAGCTCCCAGTATGATTCTAATTTTTCGCATTCCAAATTGAAAAGAAATTATTGATAATAAAATCAAACTAAAAGTTGAAAATGTTAGTGTTCAAACTAATATAATGTATCTCTTTATTTATAGTTACGAACGAATGAATTAGAGGCTACTAGAATAAGTGAGTTACCAAAATAGCTTCAGACAAAAAGATATCTTGATATAAATATAGGCGATGCATATATTAAATTTGCTGAATATGGAAAAATATTATCTTTTAGCCTGGGGAGATCTGTGCCTCCAATACTCATTTACTTTCCTCTTTTTTTTATATATACGATAACGAGATAATGCTTCCTCGGTGGGTATCTCAAATATTATATTTCACTTTTGAGATGAATTAAAGCAGATAGCGATACATTTATATTGGTAAGCTCAACAATATTATAGATCTGTAAATGTTTATAATTAATAGCTGCAAATGCTTATAAAATATATTTCAAATCAGCTAATCAAGTGGTAGTTAATGTGCTTTTTTACTTTTTTGTATACGAAGTACAAAGAAAATACTGTAATTTTCAGAAAATTCGAACTCGAAAATTTGGCGAATCTCCACGTTTTAGACCTTTCTGCGCTTGAAAAACACATTTTTGGAAAATATACGTCTATCTATCTGGGACAAAGAGCTAGACGGATGAAATTCGGTATATGGTATGGTATGAAATTCGGTATATTTGCAGATTTGTATCACATTTTGTGTAAAATCTGTTCAAAAGAAGTCTGTCTGTTCGGCTGTTCGAATATAAGTTAAAACGATAATTACAAAACGAAGAGAGCTAGATAGATAAGATTCGGTACATAGATTTAACATCTGTAGTGCAAATACCTGTCGTAGTTTCAGACAAAACCATCAAAGATTTGGTTGTCGGTAGGTCTGTAGTTTCAAGAACCTGTAAATGCAATAATTCAAAAATGCAATGACAAATATATCTACTTTGGCATGGAATTTTATGATTACAAGCGCAATTTTAAGCCAATTCTTTATTTCAATCGATTAAAAAAACGCATCTAAAATACAAATTTGATATTCGGACACTGTTAACCTGATGCCAAGGATTAATAGCCAAATAAATCACTAGGAATGATACGATAGATTCAAATAAAAACGCTAAATTCATGCCAGAAGTTAGTATTTTGTAAATATTGTACGCCAATCCCATATAAAGATGACATGACATGACAAGTTTATAGGAGAGTATGTGAGAATGTTTCGGAGAGACCAATCTAACCCGTTTTCACTATTTTTTCTCTAGATTATGAAAGGTGAATTAATTCACGGCAGCTCTCATGTGAGAAATATAATTAACATTTAACATCAGTCTGTATGGCATATTAACTGAAATGATGTCATATTATAATATGACATCATTTTTAAATTCTGCTAAATGTGCAATGGAGTCCAAAACTAAATTTCTCTGGCGAATATGTCATGTATTCACGAATTAAGTAAAATCTCTTTAAATGACGGGAGAAAAAATCGCAAAATATATCAATTTGGAACGCAATTCGTGAAAGTAAATTCTCATGTAAGAGCTTCAACTACATTAACATGCTATTTTATAATTATTTCTATTTATTGTAATTATATATCTATTATAAAAACAGTATGTACGGAATATGAAGTACATTATATGCATACCAGCATATAAGATAATATACGAAATATATATATAGTCAGTGATTCATTTTCAGATACAATATATTCAGAATCTGCTTCAAGACACAAGAATCTTTTCATGGGAGAATGGACTTTGTTTGAGTTTCATCTTAACAATAAAATTACTTTACATACTGAGCAACAAATTAAATTTCCAAAATTTATTAAAAATAAATTTTAAAAAATGATACGGAAATAAAATTCTTCTTATTAATTTTTTTCCAATTTTTGAGATGATATAAAAACCATTTTTTTGAGATAACAATTTTGGAAAATATAGACATCAGTTTCCAAATTAAGTCATAGGATTACTTTTTTGACAACGGTTAAGCTTATTTCTACTATTGATTTATCTATCTGACGCCTATTTCTTGATTTTTTTTACATCTTGTTTTCTTTCTTTAAACGATCCTCTTCAGAGAATTTTTAATAATTATTTGCATTAATAAGCGAGGCGTTGAAATCAGTGCAGCTATAAAAGCATTTAATGAAGCAGTTTCAAAGGTTCGTAGAGAGATTTGTTTATCCACTGTTGCCATTCAGTAATAAGAAATAAGAACGATTTCTGTGCTGGATATTTTAGCGTTTTATATATATAGTTTGTATATGTGATAACTATTTGAAGTTTGTTTAAAACATTTTTGGTATAGTAAGTTTGATATAAGCATATAAATATACTGAATATTTTTTAAGGCGTACAATTCGCACAAACTACTCTCGTTTTATTCACACCGAATACACATACAATTGCTTTTTGTATTGTAATTTCAAGCCACACTTCATCAAATTCTAAGTCAGGAAATCGCTTTTCATCTCACGGGAACTGCCACTTGAACTCACCATATTTCAAAGCATTCCCTGGCAACCACTTTAAACTACACTCCAGTAATAAAATAACGGAGTTATAAATCCATTTTAGCCATTTCTGTCTTATTTTCTACTAGAGTACATTTACTAGAGTGGCCGAGAGTTCACGATATATTTCTTAGAGAGCAAGTCCGGAGAAATATATGGAGTGTAGGAAACGGGCTGTATATTTTAAATGGAAATATAATTCAGTTTGTCACTCTATTTTCAATTTTAAGAGTGTATTACAAAATATATAAGGAAACATTTCAAGATATAAAATATTTTATTTAAAGATTCTTTTCCAAAATGCCTTTTTAGAATATTTTGTGTTAGCTATTTTAGAACGCGATGCTTTTTTATTTTTGGAATTGAAAAATGTATACAAGGTTTTCTTAAAACTCTCATGAATTGAATTGAGAACTCAACAAAGTAGACTCCAGTATAATATACTTAAAATGTTTGGGAAAAGATTATTTTGATATCTAAAAAACGAAAACGAAAAAAAAGCATGCTTTTCTTCAATAAATAAATAAATAAAATAATAAAAGCTAAAACCAGGTCAATTTTGAGACTACTTACAGTGGAATCGTATATTTTTACAAGATATACGTCAAATGCTATGCATCAAAACTTTAGTTAAGTTTAAGAAGATGTGTTAATATTATCACTACGTAAAGACAATTTTAGTTAAATGTAAGAAGATGTGTTAAACTTCAATTGTCATGTTATAAGTGAATTAATTCCAATGTGCATTATTTGACAGAAAAACAATTCTAAATTACAATTACTGAATATGGATTGCAATTGTTTTTCAACTATCAACTTTCATTCTTTAAATTCTTTTTAGCAATCATTCTATTGAAAATGAAGCATTCCTAATAGTTATCGGCATATTAGGGATTTTTAAGATAAAAAGAATGACAAGATTGCTATCGACAACTTCATGTTGAAAATAATTGGCAATAATTTTCAATTTATATTTTAGAGTATACTTTACTTAAACGAAATCAATGTCATTTTTTAAACAAAGCTTGTACACAGAAGTTTAATGAACCTTATCGGCCAATCACTTTTACAGAAGCTTATCGGCGTATGACGAGAAGACACTGTCTGCCAAATAAGGAATCTGACATTTGTTTCTCAGAAAAACAATGGCAGACGTGTTTTGTGGTTGTTTATTATAGCAGGAACCGGAATTGATTCATTTTCCTTAGATTCTATTCGGATGAATGATCAAAATTAACTTATTTACAGACAAATGGAAATAATATTTTCTGATATTTATTGCGACACTCTAAAATCTTGTGGCATTTAATCTGAAATTCTAACCTTCCGGTTGAAGAAATATAATATTTTTTTCTGTAACAAAAAGCACAACAGTTTTATCTTGGATTTTTACGATTGATGAGGAGTGCCTTCTATGTCTATTGTTCAGATTTATTTCATTTATCGCTTTCTCGTATACGTAATATAAAGAAAGAACAGTAATTGCCAAAAAATTGGAACTCCAGATTTTGACATTTCCGCGTTTTAGACCGCTCTGAGTTAGGAGACTGACGTTCATTTTTAGAAAATGAACGTTATGACAAAAATAATTCCCAAACGCCTTGAGTTAGACATTTTAAATTTGGTATGCGGTCTTTACACCAAACTTGCAGATTTGTATCAAATTTTAAGCAAATTTCGCTCAGAGGAAGTCTGTCTGTCTGGCTGGCTGTTCGAATCTAAGTTAACACGATAACTATAAAACAAAGAGAGCTTGGTATTTAAGATTCGGCATACAGATTTAACATCTATAGTGCGAACACCTATCATAGGAGTTAAACGTCTGTCGTTCTGTATTTTCAGAAATTAGCAATTCAAATATATCAAATCTGGTATGAGATTTTGTAACTACAAGTGCAGTTTTGTGTCGATTTTGTTTTATTCGGTTGAGAAAAATGTGCCTAAAAGACCAATTCGATTTTCGGATACTATAAACTGCGTGCCAGGGGTTAATAAATCGCCAAGGATAACACGACAGATTCAGTAAAAATGCTACATCCAAGCCAAAAAATATTTCGTAATTATTGTACACCAATGCTACGTAAGGAGTTCTCTGTCATGACAAGTTTATTAAAGAGTACGCGAGAAAGTTTTTTGGGGGACCACTGCCACTGGTGTTGCAAGAAAAAAAATTGTGAGTTTCAAAAAATTTATTTCATAATGTTTCAAGAGGAAATATAATTAATTTCAATCAGTGGCAGATACGTAGATGAAAGGGCTCTCTGTCAATATGATATTTAGCTGATGTGTTCATTGATGCCATAATGCGTAATCGACTTATGCATTCAAATTTATTTCATAATATTTATATTTGATATTAAATAGGCTTATAATTTTAATATTCATAGCTATCTAAATAATAATCATAATATACCGTCACAGTTATAACAAGATAACATAGAAAACATGCCGAAATTTTTAAACTGACGGAAAAGACCATATGCCATGTTTGCTTTCAAATTGTTGCATGCGATATGCAGTTTTATTTTTTTCAAATCATAAAATGTTATAAGTCACTAGTGGTTCCTGTTATTATATTAAAATGAGGTCCGTTTCGCTGTATTTTGTTTTCCACATGAAATATTTGGATGCAAAGCGATAACACTGGAGTTATACGAAGATTAAAATAGACTGTTAAACGAAAATAGTATCTTGAATTCAATTTTAAAGTACTTAAAATATAACAAAGAAGGGATTTACCTTCAAATAAATCAAAACATTACTATAATGCTCAACTAGATATTTCCCCATTTGAATGAATTTTATTTCAATCTCCTTGTATCATTCAGCACTGAAAGAAAATTCAGATTCTTGTTTCTTAAGAAAAAATATACTTCATTTAGTAAATATAATAAGTAATAAATATAAATATAATCGTAATAAATATAAATAAGTAGTAAATATAAATGGTAATATAATTTTCCATTGTATTCTGATTCCATTGTATTGTTTTCCATTGTACACTTTTGAATAATTTGAGTAAGCATATATGTCTAGTAGAATATTAAGAAATTAAGCTAGCCAATGAAATTAAATAACATAGTGCCGTTAAAATTAAAAAAAAATCCAGTCACAACATTGTTAGAAGCCTGTAAAGTTGCTTCCCTGTAAAGTTGTAAAGTTCTATCACCGGAAAGACTGATTTACAATCATCTGTATTGGATGCTGCTCGGGTGCCGAGCCAATAATCTCAGAACTTGGCGACAAACTCGGCGACCATTTGGCGACAAAATAGATAATGCTGAAAAACTTCGAGAATTTTAACGATCCGTCCATTAGGAACTGAGATGAGGCCTGATTGGCACAGAATGTTTCTTGGCCCGCCTCTAGGGAAGTAAAAAAAGACGTCTGACTCAAGCTGCAATGAATCGTGATTGGAATCGTAGTTGGAGTCGAAGACAAGTAATGAGTCGTCGAATGAATAACGAAGCAAAGGTGAGTGCCAGTCTATTGTGGAAGAAGTGTCGTGTCGTATGTGGAGCAGCCAGTCGTGTAGTAGTGAGTCGGCAGTTGGTTACAGCTAAAGCGAAGAGACAGTGGAGAAATTTAGCCGTTTGGGGAGATCGTAGAGCGAAGCTCCGAGGACTGAACTCTGGTCGCTTTGTGTGCTGTGGTCGATTACTACTTGTGGGCTACTGTTTTCTGTAGTGTGCTGTCCTGTGTGTACGTCTCGGCTGTATATTGTTGTCATCTGTGTGTTAATGTCTTTGTGTTTAATAAACGTTGTCGTTGTTTTTTAGTAAAGGACTGTTTATTTCTACATCGACCATCAAATCGTAAAAGAACCCCTACGGACGAGGAAGTGAATCCGTAACAATATACATGAATGTTGCTGATTTGAGAATAAAAAGAACTAAACTTTCACTTTTAGTACTTAAAGTAGATAGTTATTGAATTTAACAGGAAAAAATATTAGCACAAGGAAAATATTTCCATTAGGATTTTGAAATCTAATCAATTTCGAATTTCAAATGTCAATTTCAAAATTATATTCAAGAAGAATATCGTTTTAAGCTGACACACACACAGAGACACAAAAGAATTCTTTTTGAAGGAAGGAAGAAAAAAGAAAAAAATAATGCTTTCAAATTAGGGATTCTCAACCGATTCAACCACCTGAGTTTTGCCTTATTGTCATCCATTCTTTCTAAAAAACATTTTAATAGTCGCTAGTCACATTGAAGCAGACCAAAACAACAACAACAACAAAAAAGCAGTCAATACGAGTAGATGCTTGTCTGCACACAAGAAATCAGCCATCTGCAAAGTTCTTAAAAGATTAAGGGTCGAGTGTCAAGTAGGCGGTCTCAGTGAAGCATACGTAGACATGGCGGAAAAGCTTGCTAAGACCCAAGATCATCCAGATAAATTGGATCAACCAGGAGAGCAAATGTCTACCTCAGATATCCTCTCCGACAAGAAAGATGAGTTAAGACCAAGATAAAAAAGTTTTAGGAATTACTATTACTTGATCTAATATAAGAATCGGAGGAGATCTAACTTAAACTTTTCACATATTCCTTAATAAAGATGTTATCCTTCTTTTCTAGCATAAAAAATAGCAATGAGTGTTCATATTTTTACTTCCAGAAGAAGTATGCTTTTACAGCAAAGATTACCCAAATGCGCATTTTTGATATCTTTTTGTCAACCGATTTAGACCAAAACATAGCATAAAGTTATAATTTTAGTAAAAACTCTTGACAAATTTAATTTATCAAAACTATGGCGACTTTTAGTTATTGCGTTTAAATGCATACGAGCGTCGAGTCAGATCGATGATGAAATCATTGACGCATTTGGTTCAAAATTTGAAACGTGGGCAGATAGATGAAAAACTTTCTTTGAATGGATTTCATTTAATATTTGAAAAAAAAAATGTACACATTTAATGTGATGAACCGAATACCAAATCTCACCCCTTTACTTCAAAAAGTTTTTGAATTGTCATGTTCATAGACAGACAGCCAAATAGAACTCCAAAAATGTGCTTTTCGGACTTAGAGGGATCTGTAATTTGGAGATGTCTCAAAATCTCGAGTTCGAATTTAGTAACAACAAAAGTACTTTTTCTTTATATACTTCATATACGAGACAGTAAAAATAGCCGATAAAGTTATATAAATATACGTTCGTAATCCTTGTTAAGAATCTTGAATTTTAGGATTTCTGAAACAAGACAGAACGCTGGATTAGCCATAATTTTATTATTTCATAAAAAAATAAACAAGCCTTAGGTTTTATGTAAAAATGTGATCGCATCAAAATATTTCAAGACTATCACTGTGGAGATTCTAATGATGATAAATATTGTTTTCGAAGTGATTGACTTCATTCTTTCTAAGAGAGTCACAGAAAGAGTTCATCTGACGAATCAATAAACCAGAAGAGAATGATTTATATAATTCAGATAATTATGAACATTTGATTATAAAACTTTGATTATAATGATTTCTGATGTTAATGTGACGATGCCACTTGGCCCATTGTTTACCAATAATGTAGAGCATTGTCTAAGAAAACCCAGCCTTATAGTTCTCTTAGTTTATTAGAGATCTTTTTATTTTCCCAAACAATAGTATAAAAGCAGAAAAAAAAATCCTAATCAACAAAAAATTGATGATACTGATAAAAATATCTGAAAGGATTAACTCAAAAACTCAACCATCCAGATAATTTGTATATATAGATATTAAAAATCTGTAAAATATAAATATCAAAATGATATAATATAGAAATAAGATATAATAAGAAATACGATATAATATAGAAATTAAATTAATATCTATATTATCTGTATAATATAGATATTAAAAATGCAGTTAAAAAACGTTAATCGATTTAAATTATGGGCATATTATTCAACAACAAATTGAATATTTTTAGAATGTTGATAAGAGTTTAATATCATAATATTGTAAAATAATTAGAAGTACTAATATTAAACAAACGTATTTCAATCTCTAGTTAATAATAAAATTATTTTATTCAGCTAAAAAGGAACAATAATTTATCCCATAATAGGACGTGGTAGAAAGTAAATGCATGGCAACATCCAGAATATGTATTTTAAGGGATGCTTTAGCCTTTTAATAATGAAAGTGTATATTATTAATAATTTAAGAAGTTGCTGTATCACATGGGAATGAGTCATACTCATATTTTAAATAGATTTCGGTTTTCGAAAAGATTACGCCAGCCAGCATCTTTTGGGAGAATATAATTATCTTTGGTTAATAAAGTAATGAGTTTACCGTCTTTCAGAAACTGTAATTGACTTTGTACGTGTATTTTCCCTTCCTTTGTTCTAAGAGATTAAAATCAAGCAATATATATTTAATTAAATTTTCATAACAATTGCTTGTCGTAGAGACTTAAGAAAATATTTCTTTTTATTTAGAAATGTTGTTAAAAGTAAAATTATAAAATAAACACAGATCATTAAATTAGTTTGTGACTCATTTAATTTCTATTTAGGACTATCTAATTTTGAATTCACGATTCATTTTGATAGTAAACTCAAAATACAATTCCTATTTTCAGATAGGGGAAATTAATAACTCTTACCAGTGCAAATGGTGCCATATTTTGAATACGTTTGAATGTATGCGCGGAAAGAAGGAAACTGTAATACAAATTTTGGATTTCAAATCGAAGGGTTCCAAGCTCGAAACACAAAAGTCTGTGCGAAATCAGCCGAACATGCTGGTGAAGAGCAAATTCTATTTAACATCAGGGGTCGAACATTCTGAAGGTGGAAGATTAGAAAGATTGTCGCTGACTCATGCGTTGTTCTAAATATCTGATCAGTATTCAAAATTAGATAGTCCTGTATGTTTGTTAGGTAGTTTTTCTGTATTAATAATAGAAATGCCATTCTATAGGTTTGGCTGTTTGACCTAGAGTAACCAAACTTGGTACACAAATTCTTTACGATGGTAATATGAAGTTCGCAGTGATATCTTTTTTTAAAATTTTAATTAATTAAACAATAAGCAGAATTTTTAAAAATGTACGAAAAATTTCAAAACATTATTGCAGAAAAATATATTTTACACCATTTCAAAATTAAAGAAAATATTTTTTTTGTCAATGATACGGATTTAATAATCAAGCAAATTTTCAATTTTGGATTACATTGTTGCCCTGGAATTCAAATCGTTTTTATCGTTTAATCAAATATGCAATTGTGCGATTTTCTTCCATTGTGGAAAGTCAAGAATGAGGGCTTATGTTTAATATCGGCAAAATTAACGAGAAAAAATAGTATTTGTGGTCTCCTCAAAACTTTCTCACGTATTATCTGATAAAGACGCATTCTTATCCCCTCATATAATTGTGGATAAGACAGCAAATATCTTGCATGACATTTACGAACAACAGTTACAAAATATTGATCTTTAGTATAAATCTAGCATGCTAACTAAATCTATCGTGTAATAATACTTGGTGATTCATTCCTCGCATACATAATAGTGCACGAAAATCGAATTTGTGTTTTAGATGCTTTTTTACTAACCCACTGAAATCAAAATTTTTCACAGAATTGTTTAATTGTAAGAAACAAAATCATTTTTAAAGTTCAAATACTTAAATCGAGTTACTGCTTTTGGGAATTTTTTAAAACGTTAATTAATTAAAAATAAGCGTAATTTTGGCGTTTTTCTGCGATAACATTCGGAAATATTACATTACAAAAATCATTTTACATCATCTTAAAATTTAAAAATTATCCTTTTAATGGTACCAATTTTTTGCTGTATAATTTTTCTTTTTTTAAATCAAATTTTAAAACTATTTCAAACGTATTTTATAGCATAATATTTCATTGTTAGAGTGAAACTCAAATCGTTTACATTATTTCTATTATTATTTCATCAGTTTTTTTCAATTCCTGCTATTGGATCACACTCTATATATATCTTGTACAAATTTTCAATCGTTAATAAAATAATTTTTATTCATCCACTCCAGTTCAAATACATTTTTTCAAACTTGTAGTGGATAACGCTTGATGTTAATACAGTTTCTTTCAAATATTAATTAACTAATTAAATTTGTCCAGTAATTTCTATTTGATCACCAAAGTCGCCAAATCCGTCGCCATATCGCCAAATGGTCGCCAAATTTGTAGACAAATTCTATTTTGCCAATTAATATACAGTTTTTTTCAAATATTAATTAATTAATTAAATTTGTCCAGTAATTTTTATTTGATCACCAAAGTCGCCAAATCCATCGCCATATCGCCAAATGGTCGCCAAATTTGTAGACAAACTCTATTTTGCCACTTAATATTGTAATTCTATCATACGTATATAGATATTTATATTAATAATAATTATTTAAAAAAAGTAACTAAAAAAATGTTGACCTAAGTTGGAATTGACTTAATTTTTTTTATATATTACTTGTTTTATTGTTGATGGTGCAAATAAAATCCTTATTTTTCAAAGAAGAGGAGATAAGAAAATTCCCTGTTAAGTAGAATTTAGTATAAGGTATGAATTGAGATTTTGTTATTCCTACATTTAAGGTTTAACTTCAGATCAAGCAACAGTGAAAAACTTTTGAAGTGCGCCAATTTTAAACACTGCCGCTATTTTGTGTAATATAGATATGGACAGAAACTTAAAGAATTGCATGGAGCAAAAAAAAAAAAAAAAAAAGAAGTAATTTTTAAAAATAACATGTATCTATTAAAATTTGAGGTTCAAAAAATATTTTGTTCGGAAAGTACACAGAATATTTAACTGACATTTTTAGCAGCCATTAATCTCAGCGAATCAACTGGTATCCAAAGATGGATATTTAAAAAATAATTTTATTCAAACTAAAACGACAAAACATAAGTTTGCAGCTCTAAATACTATCCTACCAAATATGCATTCCGTAAACGGCAGGGAGCATGCGATGATACCCAAAATAACAACAAACCGAATATTAAATAATTCTGAAAATACAACTTATGCACAGTTTTGATGTTAATATTTCTAAGATAAAAAGAGACTAACAATTGAAAGTGTTAGTTTATGAACAGCTTGATTAATTCTCTTACTATTACATTCCAAATGGTAGCTGTCTTTGTCCGCCCTCCTCATATTTCATTAATCTCTAGAAGACAAGCTAATGATTAGCTGTCAAAGACAGCGGGCGTTTCGTTTATCTAAAAGGCTCTCAAAGGACATTCGCAGGACAATGGAGAGCATCTGAACACACTATCCTGGACAACCTGCAGATGTAATTAATTCTTATTCAATGAAATCTGGTAGTGATAACGTTCAATCAGAATTCTAGAAAAGTCTATTTAATACGTGAATAAACCTTTATGATTCACAGAAGGCGTCTTTGTTCTTTCAACAAATGCCATCTGTGATAATGTTTTTCTTTAGATTTGAAAAAGTTACAAGAATTCATAAAACTTTTAAGATGTCTACTTCTCATTCAAGTCACATATCAGCTTTTATGTTTCACCTTTCAGCTATAAAACTTTCGAGTCAGCATCTGAATTTCAATTTCGACGAAACAGAATTCAAAAGAATAGGGAATCCACTGATAGAAACGTAACATTGAATTGATCTCTTATTATTTTTCCGACAGAAGGATATTTTTAACATATTCTTAAATACCTCATTCTTTAAAAATATTAAGATGAATTTAGAAAAGTTCAGAAATATGGCAATAATATTATATGGTTTTAAAATATTGTATTATATTTTCACAGGAAAAAAGGGACAAATATTTAATTAAAAATAAATTTAAGAATGAAATCGTTAAATTTACATAAACCAAATCTTAAATAAAAAAGGATGTTATCTTATTAAATATTTTATTAAAAATGATTGGATGAATTTCTTATAAAATTCTTAGACGGTTAAATATAGTTTTTGTGCATTGTTGCAATTCATTGGTTGAGTTTCTGACTGTTTATCTATTTCCTATAGGATCCCTTATCAGTTTAAAAAAATAGAACGACGCTTAAAATGTATGTTTCATTAAAATTATTAAAGGCATTGACAAGCTATTAAAAGTCTTGAAGTAATTAGTTAGAAAAATAGAGGTGCACAAAGAAAGCTTACATGTAAATAAACCCCAATGCTGGAAAGTAAAATAAATTATTGAATGGATATCACAAGGACATAACAACATAAGGACAATTGTGAAGAAATCAAGGACAAAACAACACTGAATCGCAATCAACCCTGAAGATTTCATAGATTCGTAAATATAGTGACTTTTTCCTATAAGATGATTAATAAGATAAAATGCATCTATGTGAAAGTGAAAATATATAAAAAAAGCGAAAATATAAAAAATTACAAAATTTCAAAATATCAAATCTAATTAAAAATTATAGGAACACAGTAACAGAATAGACTAATGAAACTGCAAAAAATAGCAGTGGTACAATTCACATGATCAGACATATCATGATCTTCAAAAAATATTCTTCAAAAAATATTCTCCAAAAAACAAATATGATCTTAAAAAATAAATATTTATAAATTCTCATGTAAGTCTCGAAAAGTTCTCGAAATTCATAATTTTTAATCATGGCCTCTAATTCCATATTTTAATCTATTCTTCTGAAAGCTTGATGTAAAATCGAAAGGAAATTGACAAAGGTCATTCATGTAATAGTGATATTTTAGTATTCCATTAAAAAATATATTTAGTAAAGCAAAAACAAAAGTTCCTGAATATTTTAATCTGCATGCTTAATTATAAGAAAGGTAGATAAATATGCATCATTAAACTAATCTTAAATTTCCTTCCAAATAAAACTCATTATGATGTGCTTACAAAAGATAGTCCAACAACTAATACGAGAATACGATGTATGTATTAAGCCTCGTTCCAACGACCGGAGAATCTTCAGGCGGGTCACGCATTCCTCCGTTTTCCCTCTCTTGCGGTTTTCTGGGCCTAGGAAAACCGCAATAGGGGTCGAGGTGCTGATCGCATGGCCCGCCTGAAGATTCTCATGGAACATTGCTTTTGTTGTACCATACAAGACAAAAACAATGATGATGGTGTCGTGTCCGCGTGGTAAAGAACAACCAATCCGAACCAGAACTCGAACCTGGGACACCCAGATCACGGGGAATATGCGCTACCCCTTGGCCAGGAAGGCGGCAAAAATAATGATGATGTCCTGCCCGCTTTACAAAGGAAAGTGGAGTGCAGTAGCTTCTGAATGTAAAGACCCCTGATTACCCGAGGGCAGAATTCTGACTTCTAGTTCATATGAAGATGACACTCACACACTCGCTTGCACAACCACAACCACCGATAGACAAGGCCTCTGCGGTCTTCCGTGACTTCACAACGAGACGTGACAATTCATGCCTTTAACTCAAGTCTTTGAGCGCTAGAGAATCAGGTGATATTTCTTTTCACATGTTAATATCATTTCATATACATCCATATCATGCAATTCAATACACATATATTGTAGAATTCATTAATAATTAAATGCAGCCACTTTCCACATCACCCTGGGGATACGGCGCTTGGTATGTATTACCTTTCTTGCATTATTTGCAAGGCAGGTTTCCCTATAGGTGTATCTCCCTTCGATTTAAAACAATTTATTTAGGAAAAAAAAAAAGGAATGAAAAAAAATTGTTGATGAATTTCAAAACAATTACATATTCAAATGGTTTTATGAATACTTGCTATGGCATCAACTCCAAGTAAGCAATAAAAACAATATTCAATTCTATTGACATTTCAAAAATATGAAGAAAAAAAATCTTTGAAACATTAGAAGAACTTTCTTTGGCTGTCATTTAACTATATATTTTCTCGTTATTCTTTGTTAGAAATAAAAACAAACTATAACAAATTGTAAAATTTTGTTACTAAATTTAAGGTAATCTTGAAGTAACAAAATATAGCCAGACTTTATGAGAAATTTATATGCATTGAATTTTTATGCATTGAATAAAATAATGAGCAGAATATCTTCATTTCAGCGGAGTACCTTTTCCTATGTTCATTTTGAGTAATCAAGGCAGATTTCTCTTTAATAAGTGCGATAACATTAATTAAATTTTCTTGGGTTATATTTAAACAATCCATGAAATCATGAATCTGGGAAATAATATCTGAAATCAGCAATGAATTATTTGTTTTCATTTCTGGCAGATGCTCTAATATTTCATTTAACTTGTTGATGTTGGTAAAGAAGAAATATTTGGAATATTTGACTGGCTTTTTTTTCCAACGAAAGCTGACACCTCTAATAAATCATTTATTACTTTAGATAATGCAATTTCAGGACCAGAACATAATTAAATACTCATAAACAAAATTTTGTTTTCTTTATGAATGATATTCCAGAAATTTTTCAAATTTAGTAACGAAATGCGCTGTTACAAGATTCTTAAATTCTTTTGTTTTATCGTATTTCTTTTTTTCTGTTATGCTTTCCTGGAGAGTGTTTTCTGTACATCTTTTTTATTTCTGGATTTTCCCTCTGAAATGTTGAAGATGACATGTAAGACGCACAATTTGGCATCTGAGATGGAATTGTCAGATGACTAGTCTGGGATATTTAAGAGGGACACTTAACAATTTTTCTGACTTCGAATGAAGTAGACTAGTTTCTCTTTCAATATTATTTGTTCTAAAATGTAATTCACAGACCTACAGTAAAGAAAATTATTCGTAAATATTGACTTCCTTTCATGTTTAATTTAAATAGGTAACAAATATACAACATGAAACAATATATAATCATGAATACGGAAAATTATTATTATGTTTACTCTGCGGTATTTATCGTTATGTTATATAATAAAATTTAACAATATAAAAGTTATATAATATATAAAAGTAAAAAAAACATGTTAACATAATTATACCAAATATAATTATTATTGACAATAATACTGCCTATATCACAGCATTTTATGAAATAATTCTTTTTATAATGCACTTGGTTAAAATCACAAATAATGGATATTAAAAAAACAGTTGAACTTCAAAAGTGAGAATAAATTATTTTTCATTTTGAACATTTCTTTACTTTCAAACATTTAAATGAGCTTACCCTATTATGCCACATCGGATAAAATCCATCACGATTATGGCCCTTAACTATTTCTTTTTAAGTTCTTCCTCTTTTGCAAAGGGACAAACACTGACTCTTGGGCCATTCCTATAATTTCCATCACAGTTTGGAATACAGCAGATTAAAGGCATTTCTATTCCCTTTTTTTTAAGTGAACTCTAAATTAATTTTCTTGCGAACAACAAAACACGCTTCCTGCTTCCTCAAACGCGAGAATGACCACTGGCTAAAAAATGGCGTGGGAAGGGAAGAGTTCATTTCTTATCAGTCAGTTTGATGAGGGTGAAATTCTTCCACCGGTCCCCTAATTCACACACACTTGTGTCACCACTTTCTATGGCGTAATTGTTCTGGCCTTATCTATCGGAGGTTGTGGCACAACCCCTTTTATACAGGGGACTCTTTCACACACCTCACAGATAGAACACAGGGGAATAACAACCATACCCGAAACGGGACTCGAACTCCCAGATCACGAGGGAGACACTCTACCCCTAAAGCAGGACGTCGGCGACAAGAACATTCAATATATTTAGTAAGAAATTCTGTTTAGAACATTTTTCTTATTATATTCAGGGACCTAAATTTTGAACATCCCGATTTTCCAACCATATCCCGATGACATTGTAAAACTATAAAAACTGTTTCTCTTTGAGGTCTATGATATTTAAGTGAATATATATAACTTTGAGAAGCAATTCTATTTAATAAAGCGAAAAGATGTACAAATTATCACAAAGCATTAGTAACAAATAGAAGAGAGCTCTAAGAAATAAATTAAAATATTATGTGGCATTATTTCACGAAGACCAATTTTAGAAAGCGACAGGAGTGCTTAGTCCTAAGTTTTAGACGAATGACGAATTTTGATATATTGCCAAGCATTTGTCATTAGTTTAATAGAAATTAATTAAGAAATTATGTTCTGTTCATATTAGTAAAGAAATTAATATTAATAATTCCATAATTAGCAAAGAAATTAATATTATTCATACCACCTTAAAGCTTAACAAACTCTTCTCCAACTTTTCAATATATTTGTTAAATTTTGTCATCTTTATTAATTAATTGATTGTAGTTCATTAAAAAGTATTTATGCACTTGCCTTCTATATACAGGGTGATCAATAAAGTAATTTTAAGCCTTATATATTCATAGAGTTATCTCTAAAGCGATTAAGCTATCCGTGACATGAAAAAGGGTTCGTCCTAAATTGAAAAACGTATTATCCGGTATACCCCCTTCAAATGCGTTTTACAGAATTTTTTTTATTATTATCTTTGTTCACTTTCTTCATTGCTCAAATTTAAATACACAGATACCTAACTTTGAAAAACTGTATGATAATACCGGAGGGTACATTTTTCAATTTAGGACGAATGCTTTTTCGAGACACAAAGTTTATACTTTCAATTGCAAATATCTCTGTCAGTTTTGCAAACAACTCCATAAACTTTTCTCATATGTTTTTATAATGTTAGATCGTACATTTTTATAACTGAACTTTTTGGACGATCTCCTTTATTTTTTGAATAATTTTTATAACTTCTCTATTTTGCAGCTAGGTGCGTTGTAACCTGTCTCAATAAATTCAACATTGTCACTTTACTATAGGTTACTTCCTGAATGAATATATTATTTCCCTGAATGTACGAGTCGTTTTGAATTTAAATGGATTAAAAGAAACTAACCAATCATCCTGAGAAATAAGAAAAAAAGTCATTTTGCAGAAATTTCTTCTTGACGTATACTTTTGTCAGAAAAACAATAATCTTTTCATATGAAATGAAGTTTTTTAAAAAGGAGGCGCGAATAAGCAATTTGTTCTTCTGCCTAAAACAGCTCAAAACCAAAAAAAGCATCCTTTCATGTAAATTGTTCACAAAAAATAATTTGATTAGTTCCATTCATAAGGCTTCATTTTCTACACATAATCCATTTATCACCACGTGAATGTTAAAAATTAAATTATCTTATTCCATGCATAAATTGAATCGAGTTTTGCTAAAATAAATTTATTTCCCTATTTACTTTTCAGTACTCAAATGAAAAGCTAATTACTTATGTGCGAGAAAAATAACGCCTTACCGCTTTTATTTAACACTTCTGGAAACATCTTGTTTCTGTCTTTCATTTTTTTATAATTCAGTTACTTTCTTAAGTGAGCAAAATGATTAAGTTCTCAAAATGGCTATCCATTGTATTTACATCATGGAATTTTTAAACGTTGACTATATTTTGAGAACAAGAATTACTGTAAATGTATGTGTAATAAATTACACATAGTTCACATTTTTATTCGTGTGGAATTCAGGCAAATTTAACTCTTAGTCACTGTAATTCTAGAACATTACAAATATAAAAATTTTAGCAAATTGCCTTTTTTATTATTTGACACATATCAAACGTTAGAATTTAAAATAACATTGTGGAATATAAAAAGGAATAAATAAAGCTTTTAATTGTGAAAGACAGAACTTGCCCAGAAAAATTAGATTCCCATTTATACTTTTGAAATATATATATAATGTTACGATTTCTAAATATTTTATACATTACTTTGTTCTTGTTAGTCATATTTAGTAAAATAATTTTGACACATTGAAATTTTAAATAAAAGAAATTGCGCACTTCTGCAACTGAACTTGGTCGATTTACAAAGTATTCAAAATTTTAGTTTCATATCACATTCGGAGAAATTTTGCCAGGCATGACATCATTTATTCAATACGATACTTGATTGACCAGAACTAATTAAACTGAAAATTTCATAACTATAATTTTTTTTTTCATTGTAGAAGAACGAAGCTTCATTTTATTTAAAATGTTAGAGTGTCAATAATTATTTAATACAAGGACATCAAAAATTTTGAAAATACAAAAGTCTCATATTGTTTTCATCAAAACATTGACTGACTCAAACAATATCAAATAAGTTTCTTTATGTCATTTAGAATATCTTTTCAATTACAAAATATATGTGTATTTCAATTGATTAAAATATTAACTCTTTTGCTGCGATTACAGTATTCACCCTGTAGACAATGTATAACAAAACTAGTTTCTTAGCATTAAAAAATTTATTCATAATTTTCGTGGCCTCAAAATTTCACAAAAAATTGCCTTATTACAATATCAAGGAAGTACAATTACATTATATTTTTATTGAATAATATATTATGATTTTTATTGTGTATTGTATAATTGCACAATAAGTATTAAGCTTATTACAATCTTGAAATTATGCAGTCACTTAATGATGTAAAGAATGTTAAGAATCTTGTATTTTATATTACTATTTAAATGAGTTTACTGAAGAAGTTCTAGATCAAGAATATTTATTATACAATTAACGATACTTCTGACTTGGGTCGGCAAGGTTGTCAAACGCGATGTAAAAAGTTGCAGCACAATTATCAGCTATAATGAAACCAACGTTGAAAGTTTTGAAAGATTAGCACTGAACAGAGAAGCATCGACTTATTGCTATCATTTCCAACAAATTAATATTTATATTTAGCTTTTGAGACAAACCTTGTTATCGGTTTCCTCTTATTTAGAAGTTTTGTAGAATACAAGCCAGAATTCTAATTTTTATTGAATTTTACAATATCCGTATATAATTATTATGGAATCATTCAATCAGACGCATGATCAAAAGCGATCCAACCCATTTTATTTTTTAACTACTAAAATTACTAAAAAGGAATAAAATAAAAAAAGTTAACAATAGGATATATTCAAAGCCTTATTTCTTAAAAATTTAAAGAAATGAGATAATTCACTCAAGTTTCTTTATATAAATTAGAGATATTTATAATATCATAGTGCTACCACAATAATCAAATAATACTATTTCAGCTATAAGGGTAATTTGAATAAAATATTGAAACAATTTCGAGTAACAATTTACAAGATAAAAAAAGAATCTAAATAAAAATAATATTCCATTTCCTAAAGTATTTTGCTTTCTATAATCCATCTCAGCTTATAAAGATTTTTAAGAATTATTCATGTATGAAAATTTTTGGAAGAAACTTGTATATAAAGTCCGGTTCAATTCCACTCTGAAGAACATACTCATTATATATTCAAGAAAAACGAAATTTCGCTCAAAGAGCTTTAAGAATTCCTAAAGAATATCGCTGCACATAACGTGTTAGGATGCAACACAGCTGCGTCGATTCGGGATTGTTACGGATGCAGGTTATGCATTCCATTTTGTTTACTGGATATAGTTACGCTGTTAGTTTTGAATAAAAAAATGGTATATATCTGAAGGAAGAAAATAAAAGAATTTAACTAGTTGAAAATTTGTGAAACTAAATATGAGATTAACTTAACATTAAAGACGTTTTTAATATTTCATTTAGTTATATTAATGCTCCACTCTAAAGCAACACACATTGTCACTGGAGCGGACTTATTCATTTCAAGCCACTCACAAATGATGAAAATGACACTTAAATTTCCACGCCCCTCCTTCCTAATTTCTGCATCTCACCAGGAGGTTGTTTGATTTGCGATGTCAAATTTAACAAGCGCCACGCACGTGTATGCGACGGACTTATTAATTTTCAGACGCTGATAGATAGCGAAGATGGTACTTGAACTGCCATGTCCCCTTCCAAACTCCCACGCCACACCAGAAAGTCATTTGATCCTCGATGTCAAGTTTAACATACGCCAGGCCCGACACTCGACGGAGTTTGAGTAAAATAGGGTTTCGAATCTAGCAGAACCACAATACAGAGACCTTGCTGTTAGTCTACTGTAGCCCTTAATTTTTATCGTAATATTTTTCATTCTGATGAAACTGAGCTTTAATAAAAGTGAATATATATTACAGAAATAAAAAACCCATTTTAAATAATAATCGAGCATAACGGTCAGAGATAAGGTACGTCTATAAAATATACATTGCTTTACTTATTTGTGATGTTGATCTAAAATTAATATCTATTGTGGGTGTGTTGAGATTTTCTAAGGAACTGCCCGGTTTTAAATACACTATTTTTAATTTCGACAAACACAGCTACACTACAATATTTAGTAACACTTATTATTACAGACACACATAGAAAATTAGGTTAAAGAAAACAGTATGGTGGAGGGATTCCACCGTTTCCAGCCGAAAGCATTCGGCGTTAACTCAAGAGTTGCGCATAGGGAAAAAGTCGACCTCAGGACGCAGGTCTGCCATCCAATTACTTGTCTTCTGTAAAACGTTACAAGGGGGCGCTCCTGCTCAAGGGGAAAAAGAGTTGATATACATCAAGTTTAAGTGTAGAGTATATTAATTACGAATTTCTAAGATTAATTTGACATCGCAACGCACGTAAAAGATTATATTCTGACAATCCAAAAACTTTTATAAAGGCAGATAAAGAAATGAAATATTTGTATAGAGATGAAAATATTTCTAAATGTAAAGCAAATAATGGTATTACATGGACATACATTGTTGAAGATTCTTCTTTAAAGAGAGGAAATTTGGACAGGTGAGTAAGATCTCTTAAAATTATTTCTAAAAAATCTTCACTGACATGAAAACTGCTTATCGTATCAGTAAAAATTGAAATAGTCATCAATTCACTATTACTTATTACTTACACAATTACTTATTTGCTAGTAATAATAATGAACCAGATTCTATGTGACCATCTCATTTCTTAACTAATTAGAAATTAACTATTTTACTTCCAACAAATGCTACACCAAAACCTGAAATGATTAACAAATGGGAACATAGATTATATTCGTGAAACCATTTCGAAAAGATTCAGTTAGGAATATCTTTTGGGATTGAAATCTGTTTAAGTTTTCTAAAATACTGATGAGTTTAAGTTTTCCCTTTCTGTTTAAGAATTAGGACGAGTGAATATAATAATGTCTTATATGTGTGCGAAAAACATGATGGTTTTAAAGATCTTGTTCCATTTATTTTTAAAATAAGTTTTACGTTATTATGATCATTTACATAGTAACATTTACATAATTTTCAAATAATCAATCATTTACATTAATTTCCGAAAAAGATTCCGTAAAGAATATCTTTTGGAATTGCAATCTGTTTAAGTTTTCTAAAATACGGATGAATTCTGTCTAATTTAGAATTAATGACGCAGAACTGATTAGAAAGGATAATGTTAAAAGATGAGATTGGAAAATGTCAGTAAAATTAAACTTTGTATCTTGAAATCGACAGTAAAATTCGACCTTAGGAAGCTCAGGTTAATAATGGCACTTTCAAAAGACCAACAAACAGATTATATAACTTGGAAATTCAAAACTAAATTATTATGCATCGAAAGATTAGCGAGGGATTAATTAATTACTTAGGTTTTTCAAGTTTGTTGGGTAAGTATGTTTCAAACATGTTTTCCAGCTGCAGTCCAACTGTTGGGATGGAGGGCGGAGGGAAACATATAATTGTATAAATTTAGAAATAGCCTTTAGATGGTAATCTGGTAATGTTTTTTCTGTTTAAAAATTAGCAAATGTGTTTATAATATTGTGCATAGAATTTAGCATATAAATTTAGAAATAGCCTTTACATGACAATCTGGTAATTTTTTTGTGTTTAAAAATTAGCAAATGTGTTTATAATATTGTGAATGTGCGAAAAACAAGATGTTTTTAAAGAACTCTTTTCATTTAATTTAAGTAGGAAATTTTACATTAATATTATCATTTGCTTAGTAACTTCGGTTCATATTATTTTTATTTAGTATTCATGTATATTTTTACACCACTTTAAAGAAATCTAGATTTATTATTATGTCCTTTTTATCTTTAATTTTCATAAATTTTCCAAAATTCACCTTGCATACAATTGGATGTCAATCATTTTTATTTTTGCAAAGAATTTCAATGAATTAATTTATAACGCTACATCAAATCTTTCAAAAGCAAATGTTAGCAAATATTAAAACTATGATAAAAAATGCCTTTTTTGATATTAACAGCAAAGCAAAACTTCGCTTTTAATAATATGGAAAACTTTTTAGTTGGCATTATTTTTGAATATTGGCGATATAAAATTCCTTAAATAAAAATACAACGATTGGCAAAATCAAGTCGATAACAATATACAGTTGCAGATGTTTTCGCCAAGAAGTTCAAAATTCAATGAGTGATTTTTCTCTTATATCCAACCATAACTTGACTTACATTGACATACCAATGCATATTTTAGGTTTATCTAGTAAAGAAACAAATCGATTACACTCAATTTTGGCTCTGATTTTGCCTCCTGATATTGGTTAAAGTGTCTTTTGGACTTTACGAAAGCAGTTTAAAGAGCTGCTATTTTTGGAGACTTCTTTCACAGCTTTACAAGAATTTATGACTCTCTTGACTGTAGGGACATTTTAATCACTATTTAGTGAGCCTCCAAACCCCATTTAATGACACCTTAGATTCTTATTTTTGGACTAAAGGAAAGTGTAGCTATAGTACACTGATATTTTAGATATTTTTTTTCGCAAATTTAAAATAAAAATATACTTAAAATAATTTAAAAAGCAAAATGACAATGTAGAATATAAAAAAAAGTCGAAAAGACTTTATTTAAGTCGAATTTTAGATTCGTGTTTATACCAAAACTTAAATGACATATATTATTTGGTTTTTATATACTCACTGAAGTAATTGTTAAATAATTAGGTCCTATTAGCTAATAGGGTGTCAAAGTAGCTATTAGCTACCCTTATGACGTATAAAACATTATTTGACGTTATTGTATGATATTCAAAATATCGAATAGCGTCGTGATGATATAGAGTAATATCTGGTGCTGATAAGGTTTCTTTGTCCAGTCTAACTTGTGAAACATCATGTACCAGAATTTTGTGTAGTGAAAAATGGAAAATCTTCTATTAAACTTAGCGACTCAGACCATACAGACAATACCAGAGATAGAATCTGTAGGATGCTTTCTTTATCACCCATAACACAACATATAGGTTGTTATTTTGGAGAACTTTCAAGGAAAACAAATCTATATCTGTGTTTCTGTATGTAGAAATCAAAGAAAACCTTTAAATGTAATTCTTTACACATTTGTTACATATAAGTCAAACAGTTTGGTGTTAATTTCAAGTTACATTGGTGTTAATTTCAAGAACTCTATAGAATTAATCACTTTTTTTTAATGATTCTTAAATCTTTAGCCGTACCAGGCCAGGTGACTAGACAGAACCACAATAATTTAGAGTTAATTCATGTATTTTATGAAATTTTAATTAGCAAAAATTTAGTTATTTAGTTAAAAAAGTTATTTTAACGTAGATAGCAATTCTTATAAACAAACCTTGATATAATGATGCATAATTTAATTACTTATTAACGTTTAATTAATTAACTGATTGATGATCTGATGAAATTTGTAGAAACGCTATTCAGCTGTACATGCAACTGGAAAAGAAATGCTTTTTTACTGTATATGGTACATTGAATATGAAACTCATATTTATATTAAATAAAAATTCGTTTTAAAAAGGTAACAGATGCAACAGAGTATTCAAAATTAAACGAAAGCACTAATATCATAAAGTGTAAAAGAAACAAACAAAAAAAATCGAGTCACAATTCTTGTATAAATGAATATAAATACAATGCAAAATGAAACAAAAATATGCCATATAAAATATAGTTTGATAATTTATTGTAAAAATTTAGCAATATGATCGGACACATACAAATTTTGACCATTATGCACTCCGAAGAATGCTAAATTAAATCTAGCTCTAAAGGCATCTCTAATTTAGCTTGAAACAATGCTACTATAGTAGGCAACTGATTGATGGAAGATCAAAGTCAGGCTATAAATCAAATGAAACATTTTAGTATGCAATTACCGGCTAGTTTAGATCAGTTCTAGTTATTAAATTGAAAGTGGCTATTTCTAGTTCAAAGTTTATTGCTTCATAAAATGCAAACTTAATTAAAAAATAATAAAACTCAAAATTAAGCTATTATTATAAAAGTATAAAATTTAAAACTAAATTCTTAATAAATGAAAGGAAGTAAATATATTGGTATGAGAATTGAAAGCAAAATACTGAATACTAAAAATAAATAAATAAAATGTTTAACATTAGCTGCCTTGAATAAATATTAATACTTTCTAGTTTAATTTACGAACCGTTTTGAAGCAATATAAGAACTTAGAACGAACTTTGTAATTTTGAATAAAGGTCAGATGAAAGGATAATATCTGATCCGCCATCTCCTTTTCCAAATTTAGTTGAGTTATATTAACATGTCAGTTTAAACAACAGAGTTATTTTTGGCATGGGTTATGATATTTGGATAGGAGGTTTATGATGCATTAGACCTTCCTAAACGGAGATACTTTGAGAGAACCATGAAATCATGACTTAACTCCAGCTATCGGAGATTGAATAGTACAGTTTAAGAACTTCTAGAGTATTAGAATTTCCAGAGTTTAATTCATGTACTCTGTAGTTAAAAAATAAGGACTTCTTTTGAGAAATTGAGAAATGTTTGACCAGTAAGAATTCTAGAATGGATAAAGTGATTATGAGAAATTATCTATATAAATTATAAATATCAACTATTTATTTAATAGTTTCATTTCCTATTATGCTAAATGGATAGAGAAAACAAGGAATATGTTCTAGAAAACCTGTTTATACAGAAGTATAAATATTGTCACTAATGACAAATTCGTGCATTTTGTAGAAAATAATGTATTCTGAATAATTATTTCCATTTACCAGGGAAAAAAGTGGGTGAAAGTTGCCGGAAAGAATTGAAATTGGATTAAATGTACGTCTGTATTTGGTAGTTTCAAAATAGTGAGAACTGTTTAAAATTGAAAATCTAAAATTTGAATAATCGATTATAAGTTGCTATTATTATGTTTGTTTCTGAAAGAATTCTGTATTTTGTATTTACTATTATGTTATTTGTTGAGTTTCTTTCAAGTTTTCTATATATTTGTAACATTATTTTGGCTGAAACAGAGTGCAGGTTTGAAGACATAGACGCGACGTTGTATTTTTAATTTAATTTTAATATTCATTTCGTGAAAACTTAATTATTTACAAGCAGACGCAGCGCGACACAAAAGCAGAAGCAAGACAGAAGAGCGAAACAAATGATCACTAGTCTTATATAACAGGATTTCCGTCCACTCGCCGATGGAACACATATAATGACCTCTGACAAGGGCAACGAAAATATCACTTTCATTTGATACGTAGTAGTGATGGCACATTATTTTTACAAAGGGATTAATTAAACCGAAAGTGGAATTGGATCATGAAATAAGAGAATATTTTAGAATGAAGTTACGATGGGCTAAATTAAAATAAAATCTTGGAAATTAATTAAATTGAAATTAGAATTAAAATATCATTACATATATAATACCTTGTCTCATAAATAAATCTTCTATTTTCTTTAAAGACATAAATAAGTAAATAATATAAAACATTTACAAAACGAAATCCCATAAAACTGTACCTGAGTGTATTGTATAAAATCATGTAATTTAAAAATTTGTATGCCCTACAACATTGCAAATACTACTATCTGAAATAACAAGTATAGCATTTACTTGAAGAAATGAGAATTTTTATTAGAATGTAGAGCACAATATGGTTTATGTCTACAAATTCAATTTAAATAAGAATGCAATAAAAGAACTTAATGCGATCAGCTAGTATTTGAAAAATAAATAGATGTTCAATTTCTAGTATTCAGATGTCAAAATGAACTCTATTTCTCAATAGAATATTTTTGATTCTCCTCAATTTGCGTTATTTGTTTAGCATTGAAAAAGAATCCACATTCGTTTTTATTCAGCAAGATTTATGTATTTAAAAATAATTTTTTGCCTATTTTTTCAAATGCAATTTGTACATTTCTATATAAAAAAACGCAATGGCATGTTTTGATTTAGAGTTTGCTTATTAAAATTTATAATTATTAATACTCAAGCGTTTTCCACAAATTTGGATTGTCTTGCCATTAAGTTTAAAAGTAAAGCTGACGGTTAGGAATTTAATTATAGGTGAATTATTAGGAATACTGCATCGTAATTCTGAAGTCCATAATGGTGAATTGTGAAGACGGTTGCCATGAATCATAAGACATAGCTTTGGGCTCTCAGCGAATGGGTCATAATACGGTATATCTATGGATGCGTATAGACCCATCACTGAATGGAATGACCCGAGGGCGATCTTTTATCAGACCCTCTTTATTAATTCTCATATCTCTTGTAAAGTCAAGCACTAACTAACTTCCACATTGCCGTGATGATCAAACTGGGGAGAAATCCAAGATGTCATCTCATAATATATACATCGTAATATTTCATACATCATACTCTTGATCAATCTCATAATATATATCTCTTTAAAACGGAGATTATGTAGCGTAAACTTATTAATATAATACGATTCGAAATAAAGCAATGAGAAAGAAGCCAAAAGAATAACTTTTGGATATTACTGACATAAAAAAGCGTTTCAATGAATTCTTCAATTGCATTTCAGATTATTCAAAAGAGTTTAAATAATGTTTTGAAACCGGAATTTTTGAAGGAAATCATTGAAAAACAGCACTTTTAAAATTACTCATGAGCTGAAAAGACAACCATTTAAGCATTTGACATTTAAAATAAAGGCAGAATAAATTTTATCTATTAATCAACTAGCCGCTTTTAAAAACTAGTTGGGTTTCCAGAATGAGTGGTTGCTAGAAATTTTAATTAGATATTTTTTGTAATTAATTGTGATAACATCTTTATTAGGGAATATGCAAAAAAGTTCAGGAAGAATATAGAAAATATTATATTCAAATTAAAATTCTTTTTCGATGGCACAATTAATCTTCACGTTTTAAACATCCGTTAAAAGAAAAAAAAAATTTACAATTATGTATGTTTGAGACATTAAAAATGCACATATATTACAAATAAATGCGATTAAATATATGGTTTTATTACTAAAATAACAAATCTAAATACAATTTTGGACCAAGCCAGTATACAGGTTAGCAATTATTTGATATATTTTTTCCTTCCTATGTAAGTGAAAAAGACAACTCTTAAAAAAAAAAATTTTATCAGAGGTTTTCTACTAAAATTGTAGATTTGTTTTGTATTTTAAAATCAATAAGTTGAAAAGAAGGAATGCAAGATGAATGCCAGATTTCCTTCCTATTTAAGGCTTTATTTAATTACAATTCAAATTAACTTCAATATGGTGTCAAAATGTGGCATAATTAAAATATGCCCATCTGCAAATTCACTGGATAGCAAAATGAAATTAAAAGGATTTTTTTACAAAGTACGAGAAAATTATTTATATCGTCAAATTCTTGAAATCAAGGAATTTATTTTGCTGTCATTTTTACGAAAAGGGAAACTCGTTTGTTTATAGACAGAACGGCGCCATTCAGTAAGAATGCAATGTGAGTTCTGTAGTTATGGGAAATGCAATTTCTGAAAACAGTTCAGAGAAGATCCAGACGTGAATTTAATGAACCTCACAAGCGAAAGAATCAATTAAAATATGAACAGTTTCCAGACACAAAGCAAGTTTTGCATCAAAGAGGAGTGTGCAAGTTTTCTTTGATGAAAAATTTCACAAATTGATGTACTGGTAGAGATGGAACACCCGCATTAACAGCCTCATTCTTCCGATATGAAAACATACGACTTCTATATCTGGAGATAACTGAATTTATGAACAGAGGCTTGCAGCGTCGAAGAATTAATAAATCGAATCACCAAAGAAATAACTAATGTGACTCCAAATACTTAATGACATCAGGAATTAATGGCATGCATGTTGAAGTATATTAATGTTAGTTTTTTTTGAATTGCCAAATAAAACTGAGTAAGTCTTTTTTTTATCACTTATTCTTTACCATATATACGTTCAGAACGTATTTATATAAGAAAGCTTCTTCATTCAAAAATTTTATTCCTGTATTTAATTCAATATTTCCATAATTAATAATTCAATACTTCTTTAATGAATGAAGGTGCAAGTACTATTAGAAAGACACTAGATAGTGCTCCTCAAAAAACTATTAATTCAATTGCAAAAGAAATAAAAAATATATGTCAATCCAAACATAATCCATTTCCCATTTTAAGAAATGTGCCACAGAGTGTTTGAGCTCAACATTCTTAACCTGCGGATTTACAAGATAGGATTTTACATAAGGTGATTTTTCGACAAAATCGGTCCAGAATCAAGTCAGTCTGGCAAAGAAATAATGAATCTTTAAATATAAACGAGGTGGAGAGGTCGCTTGGCGTTCTTCAGAAGATTGTGATCCTAAGGTTCGATTTCTTTCATGGCGATGATTAATTTCTCGAGAATTGAGCTTCTGTTTGATTTCTCGTAGAATTTGATTCATAGCTTTTTGTGGAATTCTTACAGTGTTGTTAAGCTGAGACCTTTAAGGATGTCGTTGTTTCTGACACATTAAGGCATGTTATTTATGTGCCGAACCGTCACATTTTGTAACCTTTCTAGAGCTGAGGTATGAGCCTTTTAGAGCCTTTAGAGCCTAACCTTTCTAGAGCTGAGCCAGATGGAATTACCAGGATACCTATGACTTACATATAGAAAGTGATGCTCATATCTACCAAAACTATTATCTTAAAAAATTGCATTACCTTAAAACTAAAAAAAAGCCTTTTTAATTGTATCAATTCAATTTCTCTACGTTATCTTTATTTTTTAATTTTTTAAACGTAATTCACAATTTGTAATGATTAGTTTTTAATATAATGAAATTTAAACTCAGTCATCAAAACATTCATTTGCTTGTTCTTGCCAGTGTTAAAATTCAGCTAATGCTTTCAGTGAAAATTTATTCAGATTTTCATATCTGAATAAACACTCATTCTCACATTATTTTGTAGTATAAATATAATTTAAGTTGCACACGTTATAATTTTTTTGACTTATTCAATTAAATATGTGTTTTTCATTTTTCGATCTTATCAAATTGTTTTTGAAAATATGCATTACACATTAATATTGAACAGCTTTAAAAGTCAATTATCTGACTGAACAAGCTGGTAGCCAAAGGCGGCTAGTGTATAATAAATCTTTATCAAGTGAGCAATCTATGGGCATCCTGCATAACTAAAATAAATACGCCATATTAAATAGTACAAAAACACGTCATATTATTTAAACATCCGAGAAAATCGAAAGAGAAGACTTTCGCTATTTTTTCATCAACAGTTTCATTAATTACTTTAAACACGTTGTGTAAGTAGCCATTTTACCACAGATATTTAACTAGCTGATGGACTAAAGAAAAAAACCTGGCAGATTCAACAACGTAATGGATACGAGGGAAGAACATGGTTGCATCGCGAAAATACATTATAAATCCCGAGGGAAACTTCAAGAAAAAAAAAAACCCGCAGCGGAAAACTTTTTTTTATTCGCTATCTGAAGTGGATCGTTGGTTATTATGAGCCTTTCAATGTTTCAAACGCCCAGATGGGTCCATCGTGCTGTCAGAAATGATATTAAAACAGAATTAAATGCAATTTCGATGTCCCGAAAATAAATATCGATTCTGCATTTAGTTTTTAATCTTTACAGCCATCAATAAAATATATCAATATATATTATTATTAATATGGTGGAGTTTTTAGGCTGGTATAATTTTAGTAAATGGGTTGTTGCTTGAATAAAGTCATTGAACATTCACTCCAAGCCTGACCATTAGACTTAGAGCGACCAAATTTGACACGTAGTTGCATTTTAGGTAGCAGATGCTCTCTAAAAAGGTTTTGTAAAATTTTAATTAGACTTTCAATTAATTAAAATTAATCGAAAATTAAATGTATCAATACCATTAAATGTTGTAAAGAAATTCAATCTAATTTTGTTTTACCAAATCTATCACTATTGTATTTTTGCCACAGTTAAAAAGTTATAAAACATTTTCAACTCTTTCAATTTTCTAATAACTAGATTCAAATTTAAATTCAGAAGTAGAAGATGATGAATCTTTAAAAATATCCGCTCTATTCAGTTTAAAAAATGCCACTCATTCCTATAGTATAATTAGATGTAGTTCTGTAAATTATGTGAAAAAAAAATGGTTACTCACAAAATCCAAAGCTGGTGCAATCAAACCAGCCGCATAAAGTTCGAAATATTACCACGCGGAAATGCTTATGTGCGGAATGTGAGGCCACTTTATTTTCTTTTTCTGTTAAAACTAGAGTTTTGAAACTTATCTTTTATTTAACACAATTCGCATTGTCGAGGATAAAGTTATCCCTTATTTCATGACAATCAAAAGAGCAAATTACTGTCACAAATCTTGACACCGAATTGCTCTGTGTTGTTCTTCCCCTTGCAAGAATGATCAAGGACAAGAATTTGACAGTTTCGTTGTTCCAATTTGATATTTTTCTTCAGTATGGAATTGCACTTTTTTTTTTAACCTTCCTGTCGAAATGAGAGCTAGTGATCAAATCAACCCTGTTCAGAGAATGGCTATCATGGGAAATCTCGAAGTTATTCTGAAATTGCCAAAAAAAGAAGAGAGAGAGGTTCAGCTGGTTTCTGAAGTAGGAAATGAGTTAAGGCATAGTGATTACGACTCCACAGGGTCTACTTCAATACATTTCGTATCAATTTTTTCTCCAGCAAAATTTGTCTTTCGAGCAAATGTATTAATTTTTATTTTTATTTGGTTCTTACAAATAAATTGCCATCTATTACTTTAAATTAATGAAACTGCTAAAACTTGCCCTAGGAGCCGGATCATAAAAAGGAATTTTTAAAATTAATTTATATTTAGGATTTGTTTTTGTCCCGCGGTCGGGCACTACGTAATTGAGAATGAGAAGCTTCCGGAATGGTGATTATAGTTCTCGCTACGCATGTGGGTACACGAAAAGGTGTGTGTGAGGGATCTTGTTCCTCCCATCGATGACGGGACATACTTCCTTCTGGAAGGGTTGTACCGTTGCTGGTGATGGCCCTTAAGACTCAATCACAGTTCCCCCCAGTGTTACTGTCACGGCGGTCCTGTCATTCAGATTTTTCCGTGTTCCCTCAAGCGGGTCGGAGTAACCAGTTTGTGATTATAATTTTTTTCATTGTTATTGCTCACTACATCAGTGCTGAATTTGTGAGAAATACCAAAATGCTAACATTCGTTATTTATTATACATTTAAATCTGCGACTTAATTCGTTTTAATTGAAACGAAACGTTGTTACAAGGAAAACGTTGTTAAAAGGAATTCCGGCATACTGAGTTGTAAGTTGACGAATTTAGCATTCTCGACCAAATCCCTAAAACTAACTACCTCGCAATTTTTATAATTTTTTATATGGAAACTGTATAACCAGATTACAATATTTCAAGATCGCAAATACAATATTTGCTTCGTGCAATATAGAAATCGTATTGTTAAGACTCTTACGTTGCAAGAAAGTCTGATGCTATTTTTTTCACTATCTCATTTGGAACTCAAAGTGTTATGTTTGTTTCTGCCGGAAAAAAAAAAAACTGATCTTTTTTTTTTTTTTTTTTTTTTTTTTTCATTAGAGTCAGGGGTAGATGAAGCCATTCACAATCCTTGACAAAAAATGAAATTGGAAAGACTGAAATGTGAAAATTATGAAATAATAAGAATATGCCATTTTTACTATACTAAAAAAAATGTGTGATTAAAAACTTTCTTAAATTTATAATTAAAATGAAAACAATTAAAGAATACTAAGCCTTTTCGATTCTAATTTTTATTGAAAGTTTCCTATAATTTTATTCACTACAGAAATTTAATGAAAAAGAAAGGGGATGAAAATGAGATTTCTTTTACAAAACCATGAATATAAATTTTTATCGATTAGTTAAAAAATTTCAGTTACTTTCTCTAGTTGTTTTGTCTCTGAAAATAATGCGAAACGAAATACTTAATGAAATGATCCAGTCACCTCTGGAGTCACTTATGTATGCATTTTTTTCTCTAAAAAATGCAGCTAGTAAGCGCACAATGTTTGAATAATCAGTAAATGTATGCGTTCTTTTAAACACTTTTTAAATTACCAAGACCTTTTTCCTCAAAATCAAAACATCTTCTATCAATGACACTTTTTATTAGATAAACACAGAAGATTTTCTAAACAGTGGCGCTCTTTCCTATGTATTTAGCAGCTTTTCGCTGTCTTTTATCCCTTTCTTTCTCGAAGAAAATTGGTTTAGCTTTTGAATAAAAGAAAACTGCAGATATTTTTTTTATCTACCTTTTTTGATTTTAGAAAGAGGCAGAGAGAAATGAATTATTAATGCTGATGAACTTTATTTTTCTTCGACCTCCTTCCTTTCCTTTTTTGAGTTTTTTTTTTAATGATTTTCGACAAAAGTCCTGTTTTCAAATGTTAGGATGACTCAAGTCGGAGGAGGAAGGCTTCTTTGATATTTTTTAAAGCTACTTCGATTACTCTAATTTTTTTATGTTTTGAAGACGTGTTTGTTCTTTTTTCAACAATTTGCTAGCGTTTTTCCTTTTTCGTTTGATTCTATGTGTGATTAAGATCCAAATAGAATTAATGATGAAAATCAAGAAATAAAAAACTCGCAATTACTCGCCCGTTGATTTCAGGAAAATAATTATTTTATCAACATTCCTCCGAGGTTGATTAAACATTTCGCAGCAATCATCAATTATGTGCTGTTTCATTACTAAGTTAGAAATGGCTGATTTTTTTTATAAAAAGAAAGCACGGGAGGGTATTTATAATGATATGTTGAGTAAATATTTTCAAAAATTTTTTCTGTACTATTTTCCTAAATTATTTTGTTGAAAGAACAATGATTGTTTCGATTAATTTTTTCATAGCACTATCAAATTAACTGCAAAAAACATTCCTTTCTTTTCTTAAAAATATATAAAACTTATCCATGGTTATTTTTTTACACATGTTACAACTTTAAAAAATGAAAATACATTTTTAAATTTTTAAAATGGGTTCAGATTCGGGAAATTGATAAATTCCTTCTATTTTGATTTATAACGATCCATTTCGATTCGTCATTACTTTATAATAAATGCAATCTGCAATCGAGTTTTCGTGTCTTTTTTGTTATGGATTATTATATCCAGAGAGTATAAATAGTAACCAAAAATATCCCTACTATTCCATCATTACTAAAATATATGCAAAGAAATTCGTAAAATAATTTAAATGCAAAATTTGAAAGATTAGTGCACAGGAAAATTGCAACATGAAATAATTTTTGAGTTTTGACTATCAAGAAGATATTTTATTTACGTATAACATTTCCTTGAAGATTTACATCGAGATCTGATTAAAATGTTTAAAGACGAAGATAGGGAATATTTCATATTTATTCTCCTTAAATATAAAAAAAGTTAGAATAAAAAAATTCGTCATTTTCTAGAAAACGTTAAGGTAAATATATTTTGCTTATATCCAAAGCTCTACATCCGGTTTATTATAAATCTCACAAAGGTTAGTTTGGTACAAAGGTTTTGCAAATTTATTCATATTATTGTGGTTAGATAATTTTCGAGATATTTTCAGTGCTTGAAATATGCCATGATAAAAACACACACTATCAGCCAAAATATTAAATTAATTTATTTCCGAGGTCATTATCGTAGTTATGATAAAAAACAGGTTGAATCAATAAACGGATAACATTTTGAATTTCGAAAGGGATTAAAAATTGCTCAGAAAATAAACTGGAAATATAACCGGAAATCATCAAATGATATCAATAAAAAATATGTGCGTATTTATGGTGGAATATATCGTAGAAAGGATTTGATTATATCTTCCAAAGATTCCATCTAAATTAATTGCCATTTTTATGACATTGAATAGTTTTCTTTTGTTATCTGCTTCCTATTATCTCTGCTTTTTTATTTATATTTACTAACAAGAGATAGTTAAATGTGGATTAACCATACGAAAAGAGATTTAAAGAAAATCTACTTAAAGAAAACTATTAGAAAATTAAATTCTTTTATAAATTGAATCTGACATAAAATTAGCTTCTTTTTGGCGTGTGTTTGTATTAGATTTTTGCGATATCGTCGGACTAACTAATAAAATTTAAACTATTAGTTAACATTTAGTTAAGCCAATTTTCTTACCTAAATCCAGGCTTTGCTTTGATCATCAGGAGAAAAAAAAAGGCCATAAGGAGTTAAAGGTAATAGGAAAATTACAGAAGAAAATGTTTTAAAGGAATTAAGCTTTAAATGAGGGTGATTTGATTATTTCGTGGCACTAGCTATTGAATAAAGAAGAGTTTTTATACACAAGATTTCAATTCTAATATATTTTTCTTTTTGCTGCGCCAAAATTATTTTCTTAAATTAAAATTACTTTTATGATATTGGTATTCTTAGTGCTTTTCTAAAATAGCGGTTAGTAATTAAATTATTTATAATGACAAAGAGGAGATTTATCATAAAGTCAAAGTATTAAATATAAATATTAAGTTCTTAGTTAAAGCGTTTTTCAAAGTAAGGAAGGCACATATATTTATGCATACCATAAACAGGCGATAAGAATATAAATATCTTATTTATTTAAGTAGTGATAACTGCTCTGAGTATAAAAATATACACACCGCATAAAAGCTGCAGAATTTCGACATAGCCGTGGACATCACGAGTGCTCAGACTTTCATTTTCACAGTTCCGCAGATGAGCATTTTGTTCTTGGTAATATGGAGACGAAAGTCGAGTATGCATTTTGGACTTTTTTTTTTATTTATCGATTAATGACAAAATTTCACACAAAACTAATATTTTAGCCATAAATATCAAATTTAATACCAAATTTCATTTATCTAAGTAATTGTGTTTCTGAAATATTATGCTAATGTAGAGTCTACCTTTGCTCTGTACTGTCTACCTTTTGAAAATTTTTCTCAAAACTTGATTGTGAACGTGTACTAGATTTTAAAACAACTCAATATTATATTTCATACATTTAGCTCTTTACATTTAGATGTTTTGTATTCACAAAAAGTATGTCTGTCAGACATGAATGAACAACGTTTCAAATTCGGAAGAAACCTATTTTTAGAGGATAAATCCATGTATGAAACTGTATCCATCAAGTTCTTAAGGATTTGCGATTAAAGTATTCTCTTGCTCTTTGACAGACATGCATGAATATAATCCGTGCATGGATTTCTTTCAAAATGTGATATGTCTCCGGTTTTGGTGTTAAAAAAGCGAATCAAATTTTCTCTAAGTGAAAGTATTTTGAGATATCCTGTTCACAGAAAGACAGATATAATTTCAAGAATTATTTTTTGAACTCAGAGAAGTCTAAAACCTGAAGATCGTTAAAGAAAACGTTAAAATCTTTGTTTACATCGTATGGAGAAGGAAAAACATCCAATCGACATTGTGCAAAAAAGATTAATTTCTTGCATAACCAGGAAAAATGAAGGTATACTATTCGCATACGCGAGAGATCTTTCGTGAAATTCGGGCTCAAACTCTAAACACTTCAATCTCTAATAAAATACACAACCACCATACTTTTGCTGAGAAAACAACATTTAAACTTCTATTGTTATAATCTACGCTTAGGAAATCAACTCTTAACCTCTAAAGGATGACCTTTATCAAAAATCTTTCAATACTACAATTGTTCATTATGACTAAGCTATCATTCACTTGATTTGAATGATATTATTTTTCACTATTTAAGAAGTGAAAAGGAAACGAACATTTTCTCTCTTTTGAATTAAATGATTCACCCAGGAGTCTTATCATTGAAAATATCGCAATAGGTCGACAAGAAACACCAGGCATAAAAAAAAATCTACTAAAAATAAAGTTTAAGGAAGAGGTTTAACTTATATATTTATTGAATAAAATATATTCTATATTTTATTCAAGAATCGAATAAAATATAGATGAATTAAAATTTGATTATTTAATTGATTAATTAAATAATTTGTGATTAAAAATTGATAGTTTTTCCTGAACATATTTTATATACAACATATTTTATTTCTTTGGATTATTTCTTTCACGTCGTAATATATAGATATTTATCGAAGGAAGAATCCATATCTCACTGTAATTTTTTTAAACAACAGTCGGTATTTTCATAATTTCTAAAAGTAGGAAAGAAAATCCGTTGAAAATTATGAAAATTTAAAATAAAAATTTACAAAATATGACTCATTTAACTATTAATATTTGTATGATTCATTTTCAATTCGTTGCATATTTAATTAATAAAATTTATGGTATATTAGAAATTTTATAAAAAATATTTCTATAAAAATAAATTATTAAATCATTGATATACATATTCTGTACACATGATGAGAAAGCACATTTAGACTGCTCACACTTTTAGGTTAGGACTGCATAGAGAAATCAATTTTACAATGATAAATAAGTATGGAAACGCAAAGGGGATTTTTTATCAGAGATTTAAGAAAAGGTGACTGGTACACCAACTGATATGTACAAAACTAATTTGATAGAATACAAATTTGCAATATCATGAAAAATAATTGCATAAACATTATTACCAAACCAAATGTTTCGTGCTCACTAGAACCAAATCTTATGAAAAATGACCGATACAACAATGGGCACAGAATTAAATAGAATATTTTAAAATAAGTCTTCAAAGGATTGAATATTTGTATATTATATATATATTGGCATCAGTACAATGAACATTCAATTCAGTAGAAAGGTGATGTGCATGCAAATTTCAGGAACGAAACAACATAGGCGACATGAGTGTACGCAAAACGCGTAAAGTCGGCGCACGCAGTTCATGACTACAAGGAAAGTAAGAACGGAAGCGCAATTAAAGACATTCGATGCAAATGCAAGTGAGTTCTTTCTTGAAATATGGCTAGCAGAAATCCACCTGAACGACTTCACACGTGCAAGAATGATTGGAAAGCTCGAGGAGGGGCGCAGTTTGACCATTGTAGATGAAGAGTTCGGAATCAACAAAACTTTCATTTCGCGAGCTTGGAAAGCCTTCCAAACCATAGGTACAATTGTTAGAAAGGTTGGTGGTGGCTACCCTAGAAAAAAAACTGCAGTGGATGACTGATATATCGTCCTGCAGGCAAAAAGAAACCGATATTAGTCAGCAAGGAAACCGATATTAGTCAGCAGATATTAGTACTGCTCAGCAACTGTATACAGCAACAAGGCGACAAGTGCCGCGTTTATTGCGGCCAGACGCTTCACAAATGTGGACTATTCGCCTGCCGTTCTGAACGCTGCATCCCTTTGAAAGTTAGCCATCGGAGGCACCGTTTACAGTGGTGTAAGGAGCACAAAAATTGGGCATCTCATCAATGGAGTCGTGTTCAATTTACGGATGAGTGTCGTTTCAGTGTCACAAGTGATTCTCAATTCTCAATGTCAATTGATTTAGAGAGAGGTCGGGGCGTGGTTTCATCCCAGACATATCACGGAAAGAGACCGCTACGGTGGTCCTGGAGTTATCGTCGGGGAGGCATTATGCTGAACGGGAGGACTGAGATCCACGTTTTCAACAGAGGTTCTGTAACTGGAGATCGCTATTGTAAGGAGGTGATCCTTTCCCATGTCTGTTCCGAAGTGCTATTGGACCATACTCCGTTTTTATGGATGACAATGCACGACCACACCGGACTGATGATGTTCATTAGCTGCTGGAAACTGAAGATATCACTCGAATGGATCGGCCAATATTCTCTTTTGATTTAAATCCCATAGAGCATGTGCGGGATGCTTTGGGGAGAAGTCTTAGAGCACGATTACATCCTCTGGGGAACACCCAAAAACTGAAATAGATACTGATTGAGGAATGAGCACTCTTACCTCAAGAACTGTTGGGCATTCTGGTGCTGAGTATGGAGAGACGGTGCGAGGCAATTATTGCATTAAGGAGAGACCATATCCCATACTAAGGCACATCTGTTTGTTGTTCTTCCTCTTGGACAGACAATCATGTGTAGCGACACTATGAGTTCAATAAAGCATTTTTTATGTGTGATTCCATACTATAGACATTGTATTCCTTTTTGAATGCTTTCGTCATCGTTTAAGTACAAAACGATGTCTCTCCTTTCTGAATTTCATGTCTCTCAGATGATTCTCTTTGGAGTAATGGTAAAAAAAAAAGCACCTGTTGCTTAAGTTTTGCACACCAGTGTTCTTTACTACAAAGAAAAAGATTTGTTTTTGTCTATCTATGTACGAAATTTGTAAACGAATACGCTCAAGGCACTCTTTAACCCTTTCCAGGGCCGTGGAAAGTATACTTTGTAGTAAATTTATCGATCTGTGTATGTAGTTACGGAGGTTACCATAAATTTAACAAATATTTCAATAAATCAGAAACTTAGATGTACCAGTTCCTTTTCTCACACAAAATTATCCATCTTTATTTGTTATATGATTATTAATGTATCAAACTGAATGAATTCTTTTTTTTAGTCTATCTCATTTTGAAATTATTTTAATATATCAATTACTAGAAAAAATTGCCTTTTAATGGGCTAAATTAGCATTAGTATTTCCAAAAACGGCATCTATATATTTAAAACATTTGAAATAAAATTGAAATTTGTCTTTGAGATCTAAAATATAATTAATGATAAATTAAATGGAACTCTGTTGTATTCATAAGGAAAACTGTATATATAATGGAGCAAAACCGTTTTTGACTGAACAAAAAACAGTTTTTCTTTTATTATTTTTAACAAATGAACTTTTTTTACTGACCAATATGTGCAAAGCCCATAATGGAATATATATTAATCACTAGAAAAGATTTTCCATTTTTTTCAATGACATTTTTATAACGATCACCACAAATTAAAATACTTTGAAAATTGCTTCATGAGAATAAATGGTCACATTCATTTTCTAACAAAACTAATCCAATTTCTGCTTATTTAAAATAAACGAATAAAAGCAAACATAATCAAAAGCAAGAGACACCAAAATTTAAGAAAACTTTAAATGGCGAGCGTATTATGAGAGCAAGCACCATTTAGAATGTGGCCATCGAATGACCGATTTTCTTCGACAATCACAGACATAGAATACATTTTAGCGTAATTCCGAGAACAAATGGCTTGAGAAATTAGATTTGTTCTCGGCCCAAATGGATGGAATAAAACCTAGAGGGGCAAATCAAGGCGCTTTAATCCGTTTTCGCATTCGAGAGGAAATGGAAAAGGGAAGTTTTTGCAGGAATATTAAACAACCAGGATCCCATTTCTACTTGAATTAAAGAAGAGAAAGACAAATTGTTGTGTTTATGTATCAAGCAAAGAATTGATGCACATATTAGAGTAAGAATATGACGGTTATTATTCAAGGAGTATTTCCTATTTATCAAAATGGGATTATTATACAGGTTAGAGATTTACAGATTCATCTACATATATCATACCAGTTATTCAGAACTCCGTAGCTAATGTTTTCATTTTTTTCCGTGTATGTTTTTTTTTTATAATCGAAAAAAGCCTTATAGCTGAGCAAATTATTTTTCATATCATTATTATGTCACAAATGTGATTATAATTATATTTTTGTGATTACCAGTCAGTATTCAACAAACCTATTGCTGACATTTGCTAAGTGGCTATTTGAAGAGGTTCCAAAGAGTGCTCACTATGATGACTCCAGTGCAACCGTTAAATTCTGGAGGACGCATGGAGAATAATTTAACGAGTGAACAACATAATCAAGCTATTTAGTAGATTATCGATCAGGACTAATATCATAAAATATCATGTACCCTTATTAATATTATAGAAAGTACCCAATTATTCAGCTATTATTTTAGATATATGACCTGTGATGGCAATATGTTAGAAACTAACATCTTCCTAGAAAACAAAACATGTAAGAGGATATGTGGTTTGCAAAAATCCATGCATTTTTAAATTGTTTCATTATGATGAATGATTCTAGAGCAAAAATACAACATACTATAACATTGCATCTACCAACTTGAAGTTTTAACTAATGCTTTCTAAATGTTTGTATCCTGAATTTTTCAAGGGATCAGAAAAACTAATTCATGGAGACAAGAATCCTTTAATGACCACAAGAAGTTAACTGCCGGCACTGCATAGGAAATGTCGAACTTTGTTGCTATAATGACAGTAGTCAGCATAGGTGTTATGACCATATCTTTGCTATTGGGCCCGGTAAACAACAAATTCTCCCCACAAGCTGGTGGGGAGAATTTGTTGGCCCATTTGGGTCATCAGTTGCTCCAATGCAATGTACTGTTTGCCTCGAATACATCATAGCAACACTGCTCGTCTCTCTGAGTTGCGCTTCGCAGTTCCCAAATTGCTTATTCATGATGAATTTGCATTAGATTTTATGGCTGCAGCATGCAGCGTGTTCACCAGCTCTGCAATTCAGAAGATGCAGAAGTTAGGTTATAATTGATTTTATTGACTCCAGAGTTATTTTTGACTGCTTCACTTCAAGTTTATGGTGGATATGACAGAAAATTTTCCCATATCAATCTCATGACGACAGAAACTGTAGAAAGAATTCAATTTAGGATACATAAGTTGAGTTATAATTGGCTTTATTGAATTAAGAACCATGTTTGACTGTTCCGCATCAAGCTTATGGTAGATTAACAAACTCACAACGACAGAAAATACAGAAAGAATTCTATTTAGAATGCAGAAATTGGTTTATAATCGGCTTTATTGACTCAAGAGCTATGTTCCGCATCAAGTTTATGGCTCATTAACTTGATTAGCATACTCATGGTGACAGAAAATATAGAAATAATTTTATTTAGAAAATTATTATTTCGGAAGTCAATAATCTTTTCTTTTTTCGAATCCTAACAAACCAACTTGATTAATCAGGACAGTGATTTGTTTAAAGCTTCCACCCATTAAATTTGCTGATCCCAGATGCTTTTGGCTTAGGGTACAATATTGGACGTCGAAAATAAAAGTTTGTCATTCCATTATGCATTTATTATAAATTATTATACTGTTTTCAGATAAAGATAAATTCAAGAAAATCTTCAAAGTATTTTGAAAAGTTAAGCATTGATTATTAGTTTAACCAAGTTCTTTCTTGTTTCTATAGTTAAGAATAATTTAATCAGAGATATTTTATCCGAATGATGGCTTTATCATTTCAGCTGAAAGCTAGGAAAAGAGTTCTATTTCAAAAACAGTTTTGAAATACAAGCAACAAATACGTTTGAACAACAAATAAACAACCATGTGTGATAAATGTAAAATATCAGAAATTTTGGGAACATGGCTTTGATAACAAGTTCCACAAGAAATTGTTAAATTAGTTATCACTACGCTGATTTATTAACAAGTAAAACAAGACATTAGAATAAGGCTGCTTTCTATATAAATAATGTCAAAATCAAGAATTTCTTGCCATAAAATATAATTTGTATATAGAAATATTTTTTAAAAATATTATTTAAACATAAATTACATAAATTCTGTAATTTAAGAAAATTACAGAAAAAACACCAATTAAGAAGTTATTCTTATTTTATTAGAAAAATCAATGCATTATTTAAGCAGAAGAATTAAACTTTATTTGACTCTTAAGAGCCTTTTAAGTACTTCAAAAAGATTGACACGTTAGTTAAAAATTCAAGTGTTACAAGAATACTCTATACGAAGTTTAATTAATGATGCTATTAAAGTTAAACAGCAGTTTAACTTTTCTTAAATGACACAATTCTATCTGATGTAACAAAATTCAAACGATAACCACGAAAAAAAATATATCAAAATCTTGAACAAATCAAAAAAATATTTTAGTGATTACTATGGAAACGCGCGTACATGTTTTTTTTATTGGAAAGTTTGAACAAATGAATATATTTATGTATTTCATTTAAAGGAATTCATTCATACAAAATATCCTTATATCAGTCATTGCTTTCTGTGTTAACGATATGGTATCAGACAATTTACAGAAACTCAATGAACAAAATTACTGAAAAAAAAGCAATTTTTAAAAATTAAAAAATGAGTTTAAAAAATTTCAACATTGTGTTTTCTGAAATTAAACCTCAACTGCAATTAAAACAAAATTACAAAAAAATTCAAACTTTCTCTTTATAAAACGCGCACTTTAAAAAACTACTTAGTAAGGAAAAAAATAAACAGAATAATTGTACTAAGATATTATAAGAAATAGAAGATAAATCCAGGATGAAATGTATACAAAGGAAGCGATTGGCGACTCATTACAACAATGAAATGTAAAAAAATGTGCGTATAAATTTTAAAAAAATGTATTCTAAATTTAAAAAAAATTATACGGCAATTTATTTAACCCTCTGGCTGAGTAATTCTAAATCCCTATTTAGATGCGATGTCTGCAGATTAGTTCAAATATTTTTCAAAGAAAGTGAACTGATACTATATGTTACACGATAATATTATGATATAATAAAAATCTGTAATCGTTAACTGCGAAAAACGCGGGATGAAACAAAAAATGGACTGATTGCCAACCCTTTGGAAATCGCGGGATACGTAGCTGAAGGATTAATATCGTCGAAAAAATTATTATTTGCATTTTATAAAAATGCAAAATTAATTTTTTTAGAAGTTATCATAGAAAAATGCCAAAATTTTGCTTAGTTAATTAAAACTCCTAAAAATTGTACAAAAGGGGCATATATTCATAGATTTGTGCCAAATTTGGCAACTTTGGTGAAACTGTCTTTTCTGCAGAATATTGTATTTTTATGTAACGATTTTTACATTACACAATTTTTAAAAAATAAGACCTTAAAAGTATTATCATGTTAAAAATCAGCATAAAGGAAGTAAATATATTTTGGAAAAGCACTGAAAAAGTGGATAAGCAAAAAGAAACATTGTACATAAATGGAATGAAAATGTCACTGTACTTTTTACAATTCGACAAGTTTTATCATAAAAGTGCTGCACGCGAATGCAGCAAATCTAATGCTCTCTGAGCGTGGTTTTATATTTCATATTTGCTTTTTTCTCTTAAAGAATAAAATGAACTATTACTGTTGTAGTTTCCATTCCAACGTCATGATCACGGATCTGAATATTGGTTTTCAATCATTCAGGTTCATGCAAAAAAAAAATTACGTTTGCCTTGTCTGTATAAAACTTAAAAATCAGCTTACAAAAAGGAAAACAATAATTGATAGGATTGATGAGAAATAAATACATCGATCTCTTCTTTTCAAATCAAATATTATCTTTTATTTCTTTTAATATTCTTTATTTACTTTTTATCCTCGAGTTCCTGATTTGAAATTCTACTTTTCATATCTTATGAAAATATTCTGTTGTTATTTCAGTCTTTACCATTAAGAAAATTCTGTTCCAAATTTCATTACTTTAAATATTTTCTATTCTCCATATATATAATATTTCTATTTACTTTCCTTTTAATTTAAAATTTTTTATGCTTAATTTTTTTTATAAAGCTTAGCTTGGTACGAAGAAAACTTGCTTGTTTGGAGGCATCTATAGCTAAAACAAATAAATGGAATGGAAACGAATTTCATATGCAGACTGCGAATGGTATCGGCTGATGAAAAGAAAGAAAGAAAGAAAAAGGAAATAGGAAGTGCAAATAGTCACAGATGCTATATTTTATTCACAAGAAAAATCGGCATACGCGAAATCTCACGTAGACTAAGATTCCCTCATGCTGATTAATAAAAGATTATTTTCTGTGGGCTTCATACAGTATGTCTAACATTAATTTTTATCAATGCATTTTTTATTTCTCAGATATTAATAAAATTTAGCCAATTCCAGCTGTCGCGTGTTTATTGTATAATTTTGTTTTCAAGTTGAAAAACGTCTTTTATCAGCGATTTACGTTATTATAATAATTATTTTTTACAAAATACATTTCTCTTTTCCTTCTAAGATTGGGTGATACTGTGTCAACTTGATACTTTGTATCAGGCACGCAACAATATCAGGAACACAAAACTGATACAGATTAAGAATATCAGGTATCAGTTTTGGATTCGATTGTTACTGATCGGTATGGTATAGTTCAGCATCTTGCCTCGAAAACGTTAAGAGAATGCGTAATTTTTTAAAAATGCATTTTATCCCCACTGCTTTTCACTTCAAATTAGAGTGCGCATACCACTAAAGAATTCCTCATCTTCTCTTATACAAATTACATCCACAAAACCCTTCCTTTCCTCCTATCCATCCATCAAACACTATTAAAAGCAAAAGTACCAGCGCATCGCCATCACTCCCCCTCCCAAAATACTTATTTGGTTTTTATATGCGGTTATATGCAAGAACCGAGAATTACCAAATACTGGCTTCTTTTTGATGGGAAAAGAGCAGGTTCCGGCTGTATTTGATAAAAGTATCAGATACATCTGGTAAACACATCAAATAAAAGCATCAGATAATAGTATCAGGTAAAGACAACAAATAAAAGCATCAGATAATACAATCATCAATATCAATCTGTACTTGATACAGTAAACCGGGTATCAACCCAAACCTAATTCTTTTCACAAGCTGAATATGCAATGTTGTCGCATTCTTTTCATCAATTTTAGTGACTAAGGTCTTCAAGTATGAAAAATTATTTTATGCCTTTTGTGAAAATTTCAGACGCTAAAACAAAAATACTAGGATATTTAGATCAAAAGGGCGGGGGGATTTTAAACTCCACTCAGCGTTACAGTCAACAATGGGCGATTAAATCAATTATTCTGCAGTATAATATAAAATAAAATGTTGCTTGCATACAAATATGAGATTATAAACCTTGGATGTACAAAGCTAGCTCAGGAGAAGTTATAAATAGTTTATACAAATGTAATAATCATCAAACATGGATAAAAAAAAGTATCTGTGTGAATGTCTAAAGAAATTTTTATCATAAATTTTCAAACAAATGAATAGTAATTACCACAGCTTTATCAAAATTTTCTTCAAAAGGAAAACTTATTAATTGATAAAAGAAGACTATTCAAAATTATTTTAAAAAATTGAAGACCTATTTTGAATTACAATATATAGCAGAGTTTGATAAACTCTGTTTGGTCTCTGATTTTCGAAATAGAGAATTTGTTCATACAATTCATGCAATTAATTAAAATCGTTATACATTTGATACTTTATTACAAGATGGGATCATATCAAACAATATCTTAAAAAGCGAAAAACACTTGTAGAACATGCTGTTTTGGGACACTTCATTCGTTTTGTGCATACACTATTTTATTCATTTCTCCATATGCATATATTAACCCACTTGCGCATTTTTGTGTAAAACGTACACTCAAAAGTCGTAAAAAAGTCAGAAATTTTGAAATGTGAAATTGAAAAAACAATTATGATACTTCAACATATGAAAAAAAAATCATTTTGATTTTAGAATTCGTTTCGAATTGAGCAGATTAAAGAAAAACAAGATATCATTTGTTTTATATGTTCACGAAAAACCATTTTATTGTCCCATGATTCAGTTTTAATATTTAAAGCATTAATATTTCGAAATTTTAACCATCTATACATATAAAGTAAGTAACAAAACCAAATAATAATTCTCAGTTGCGATTACTGACCTAGTTTCGCCATTTTCTTTTGTATGACAATTGACAACATCAAGATAGACAACAATGGCCGCCTGCTCTCTGTCATCCTGTAATTTCGATAGAATTCTCAAAAACTCTATTTAACGGCAGATTTTATAAACAGGAAAAAAAGGATACCATTATCAAAGTCATAGTTTATCAAAAACTGTGATATCACAGAAAAAAGCTGAGTTGGCACAGTTGTTTGAAAATAGCAGTTAAACATTGTTTTTTACCGTTGCTTGTTTCTGAAATTAAAACCTGAATTGGAAGTACAATCAAATTCCAAAAACTGTCTTCAAAATATGTTTTATATTGAAACCTATTCACCACACACACACAAAAAATAAAACGAATGTATCATCATATTTTGATTATAAACAATGGAAAGAAAGTCAGAATGAAATATTAGTACCAACAATGAAGTTAATTTGAATTTCGCTTCAACAGGAAAATACACGTGAAATGTATTTTAAAAATTCATTAAAAATTGAGAAAAATATATTGACAAAAACTTTGTCTCTGTGAAAAATATATTTGTTTGAAATTTTGATGTTAAAATCATTTCTGTAGTGTTAAAATCATTTCTGATGATGTTAAAATCATTTCTGTAGTGTGACTTTTTCAATGGAAAAACATCAAAACGCCAGTTTATTTTCAATTATTTAAAAATTTAATTAAAATTTCAAAATAAAAATTAATTTTTGGTGCACAGTTTTATCACTCAAATCATGTAGTGACAAATTTGATATCTCTAGGCCGAAAGGTTCTACGCTACAGGCCACACACATGTTTATTTTATTATTGGTAGAGATATATATTTTTATACTGAAAGTTAAAAAACATATGAAAATTAGTCGCAGAATGCCTTACATTTAAAAATAGAATTAATGGTTTTCCTGCTACTGCCTTTATAACGTGTTTAAACATAAAAAGAAGAAAACACTCTCTTTTATATTTTAATTTGTCATAAAGACAAATGTTATTATAATAATATAAAGAGAAAGAGATAAAAGAAATTCCAACTTAATAAAGCACTTATTATTTTCCATAAGATGGAATTAAATTACTATAATGTAATGGGATTAATTTGAGCCATATATAAAAAATAATTAAAAGAGTGATTGTTAATACTTACATAACTATTAAAAAATTATGAATGTATGGGATAATTTCTGGCCAAAATTTTTTCCAATGTATTGCTATTCGCTCAATTTAGACTAAGTAAAGCGTATTAAATGTAATTAAAGCATTAAGAACAACGTTTAAGACTATTGATTTAGTAAAAGAGCAACTCAATCATGTAAATAAATCAAGGAGGAGAAATAGTGCAAGTAATTATATGTACCAATTTTTTGTTTAATGAAATTATTGGCAAAAATAATCGGAGAAAAAAATTCATATGTTTATATAGACTTATAAAACGATTACTTTGAAGTTTATTGAACTTTTGCCAACTAACTACTCTTAAATATTCCGCAGACGACTGAGACAACGCCCTCTAATGAGTCCTTAAAATAATATTTAGACAACCAGCAGACAAAGATCACGCATTATTGCATTAAGAATTCATACAAAATAGGTTATGGAAGAATTGAAACTTAATGTAGCAATAATACATTAATAAGTTTAATATTCCTGTTTTATAAGAATTCAAATAGGAATATTTTAGACAAACAATTAAGGACTGAGACTGCATTTTCATCAATACCATTTTGTTAAGTTTCATTATTTAAGTTTGTTTGGGTTTTAAACCTTACCTAAAAAATGACAACCACTGAAGAAAATTAGCAAATTTGAATTACATCACCACAACTGAAGAAAATTTTAAATTCATAAGAATTTTTTCATTACATATTGCTTTACATATTTAATATAATAAATATGTAATTATACATTACATATTTAACATTACTTCAACTGAAAGAGTAAAAACGCAATATATTAGGCCAAACGAAAATTTTCCTCTACGTGTTTTTAGAATACATATGCATATATAAATAATTTTATATACCACCAGTCTTTCAATAATTGCCTATTTCAATATAATAAAAATACCAGAATCCACGTACTTTTGAGATTTAGTTATTATTATTTAACATGTTAGACAAGCTAGTTAAATATTTTCTCAGCCATGTAACTATTTAATTTATGAGTAAAAATTTAATACCAAAGAAATTTCACTTTCATATTACCAACCAGTCAAAGAGGTATCTCCGAAATTTTCTCGCATATTTCTAATAAAATTGTTATTTCAACCAAATGAAAACTATATAAAAATATTAGACGATAGGAAAGGCCATGAGCACCACAAGTTCTCACATTTTTTAAAATTATTTTATGTCCTGCACATGAGTGTCTCATGCATCGTAATATCATGAAGGAAGCCGAATATATATTTTGAATATCTTTTCGTCAACTTAATAACACCAATTTAACAGGACTAAAACTTTAATAAGACTACATACCCAATTTAAATGACCTAAGCCATAATGTTTTTGAGTACCCCATTCACATACTTGCGAATGGAAGACTGATAGGCGATCAATCTCTGGGGAAATTTAGTTCAAAATTTGATGAGAGTCAGTACTTTAGAAGTATAGTACTATGTATCAAGCTTTATTCATCTAATGATTTGCGTTTTGCTATTATCATGCTCATTTGTACTCAGACAGCCGGACAGACAAACTTCAATTGATTGGATTGGTTTGATGTACTGATTACATACCAAAATTCATTAGTTAAAAGAATTTTTGAATGATCGTGTTCACAGATAAACAGACAGAGAGATAGACGTAATTCTATTTATCTGATTTTCAAATTAAGAGAGATCTAAAACGTAAAGATTTGTCAAAATTTCTACATCATAATTTTTTTAAAGACTGCAATACTTCTTTCTTTGTATTCTTCTAATAGGGAAAAAATAAAAAATAAAAAATGCTAGTGTAAAATGATTTATTAAATTCTAAACAATAAACAAATGCAAGAATATTTTCTTTATATTTAGAATATCAGTTGCGAACAAAAATGCATACATCACAACAGCATTTGTCACGTTTCTTGATTTATTATCCGTTAAACAAAACAAAGAAGGAAGGAGTTTTACTGCGCGAGAAATGGGTTATTAACTTTCATTCTACTAAGAGGAAAGTTTGAAGGAATCCAGATGTTACTTGTAAATTTTTCTCAGGATAAAATCTTTACAAGTAATTACCGCCATTTGTTTCATAAAATCTACCTTGTTTTGTTGTTTTTGACAGTTAAGAGCTTCAAAATAAGGTTATCTTAATAACTAGAAAGAAACGTGAATTTTCTGAGTTAGATAATTGCACAATTTTAAACTAAAAAACACTTATCATTTGAATATATTTGCCCATGAAAACGAAGAAAGAAACTGCCGTATTTTTATGCAAATATTGTATCGTTAAGTGACGGAGACATTTTTTACTTCCCTTTATGATATAGGGTAAAAGAGAATAAGTGAAATTTGAATAGGATGATGCATTTTGTTAAAAGAATATGCAATAATAAATTTAAATATGATCAATGGATGCAGAAAAGCAAATAGAATTAGTGTTTAAATTTTTATAGTTAGAAGTTCACTTATACTCATAAGTTTTCGGTGACAGAGCCTATTTGGGAAAAGAATTATTTGTAACGCTATAAAAATAATAAATTTTTTAAAATATTCAGTTCTTTTAAAATTTTCTGAGTTACGAAAATTTTCTTCGACATATTTTACCTTCTCAATCATTATTTATACACTTAAAGCATTATGCATTTCAAAACTTTTTCATGTATTATACAATTTTTGTAACGTTTTTAATAAATATACAAGAACTAGTGAATGGATCAAAAATTTCACTTTTTCAATAATCGTTTTCTGAGATTTTATCTAAAAACGGAATAACTGCTAATAAAGGAAAATCATATTAATGTGTATAGGCTCTCAAAAAATGACACTGTACAGTTTACGAACTTATAATCTGCAATAAACATTAGCGGCAGAAAGTTTTTTTTTAACTGTTTTTGTTCAAATGAGCTCACAAAAATGACTGGTATTTCAATAATATGAAATGTGCCTTATCTTAGATAAGGTTATAGCTTATCTAAACCTTATGTTGTATGGTACACCTTATGTATACCTATCATACCTTATTTTGTATGGTAAATAGGGATTGTGTGATCTATTCATGTCCACTTTTCAATCTGCCCTCTTTGTATTTAAATCCACAACTATGTTATGAAGAAGGTATTTTATCATCACTTGTGCATACTGACATACAGACAGATATAGTTCTCATAATACACCCTTAAAGATTTGCTATTTGCATAAAAAAACCTCTACTTAAATGCGCAAAAAGCATTATGTCTTTTTGGATAATGTCATGCTCAGGTCATTAAGCCTCGTTTGGTAATGACATACTCAGATCATCATGCTACCGAGGACGGATATTTGTCTGTCTTTCTGAGAATACCATTGACGCATGTAAATCTTATGATAGGTTGGTGAAAAATCACAGCTCACCTTTAATGGTTACTACGAGACAGAATTTTGTATTAGCCGAGAAAACTTTCGACAAGATCAGTAACAGATGTACAGTAGGTGTGAAATGAGGCCTATTTTTTCACAGATCTTATTTTATAAACAATATGTAATTCAACCTTTTAAATAAAGAATAAATGTTATAAATTAAAAAAAATGGTTCTTTTAATTCTGTAAATTATGAGTTATTTCATAAGCTAAAATATTCTACTACAATATGGTTAAGTAATACATATTCAGCTCAAAAACTATATGTGAAAAATAGGGCTTACAGAGCAAAATAGGGACTTTGTACGTTTGAAAGTGATTTAATGTTTACCTTAAAACATAGTAAGTCTTAGTTATAGGCAATAAATATGAAATATTACGAAATAAAATTTGCTACTTATTAAAAAAAATCACAATTTTAAATTATTAATATTAAAAGAATAAAAAGGTCACAAGAAAATTTTTTGATGTGAAATTTTAATTTTATTTAAATTTCCTCTTCTAAATACTTAACGCATTCAGGACCGCAAAGAAATCTGTAACCCATACACGTTGTTGTTGTTTCTAATGGCACTTGTCCTAGACAAGCCCACTGACTTTAAGAAGTCATTTGTGGATTAAGCCAAAGGAACGTCTCTTGTTTTTACAGTAGCGCCATCTAGGACCAACAGTACGACTTAGCTACACACACGTCACAACCCTTTTTACGGGACGGACTTCATTCATGCATTTCATTCACTCAATCACAGATCGTAATTTAGACTTGAATCAAAGAACGATCACCCCTGATCCAGTACTCCCAGTGCTATTACTCTCGACATGGAGGACTATGTGACCACGGCAGATTTATACGCGCGTCAGTCACCACACACGCGGGGATCTTCGGCCGGCGGAGTTCGAACTCGCAGCCGAAGGGATGCGAATCCAACGCCCTACCAACCTGGCTATCCCAGCCTTACATACACATTGGACCGCACATTTCTGGATGATTTTAGAACGTACAAGTTTGACCTTCGATCGCACATTTCTGGACAAACGTACGTTCTAAAATCATCATAACTTTGTTATTTATGAAACAAAAACAAAGGACAAGCGCAACATGATAAATCTCGCGAACGGTTCGTAACAGATGGAACGCGAAACACGAGAAAACTCGTGAGTGGCCCTTAATGTGTTAATGACAGATGAGAAACAGAAACAAAGGTTTTAAAATATTTAGTGGGATTTTTCCGTGATCTAAAGTACTAAAGGGCATGCTTTCATCGCACATCTTGTTTATTTTACTTACAATAATATTTATAGAGAAAGTTGATTACTTGACATACATAGAGTGTATTTAAATATGTTTCGTAAAAGCACAGCTCAAAATAAATAGGTACGTAACGACGAATCGATGAAAAGCTGAAAATAAACCACTTTAGAAAATTGATCATTTGTAAAATGTAGCTAAGGTAAGCAGTTTGAAAGAAAAGTGGAGATTACAAGTAAATAAGAATAAAAAAGAAGAAAGCAGTTTTCATAAACCCCTTCTAATACAACTTGCGATGTTGGTTCCAAAAACTCCATTTGCATAACACCCAAGAAGAAGAACTTAAATAAAAACTGGCAAATCTCACCGTGACCTCGATCTATTTGCATTTTCGATTAAGCTATGGCATTCTTTGTAATGCAAATGATGATAAGAAAGTAATGAGATTTTTTCCGCAAAGAAAGTTTTCTATTTCTATGAGATTGTTGAAGCAAATGGAAGCTGTTCTATCTGATAAGCTTATGAGAAGGGGCAGAGTGCATTGTTATACTGATGAGCTGGTGGAGAATCAGACATAAAAACTGTTTTTTAAAGGAACAATGATTCGCTTTGATAAAGGCAAGTTTCAATGAAATATAGAAAATTATACATATCTTTTTGACTTATAATTCGTTTATAAGTTTAAAAAAGTATCTATTTTTTGAGATATAATAATTTTGGATATATTAAATGACTTTCATTACGGATTTGAGATGGTAAATAGAGATAAAAATTCTTGTGCTATGATTTAAAGATCAAAAATCAATCGATCCATTCAAATCCCTGATTATTTTGAAAATCCTGATACTATTATTGTTACATGATTATATACCTTAAAAATGACAACGCATTTATCATTTCAGGGTCCATATGATTGCATTAAAGCCTTTATTTACAATAAGCCCAGCACACATGAAAAGCAGAAACAAACGAAAAAAAGAGGGATATTACAAACATACACGCACACTCTCTCTCTCTCTGTCATGCATTCACACTCTCTCTCACTCTGTCACGCACGCACGCACGCACGCACGCACACACACACACACACACACACACACACACACACACACACACACACACACACACACACACACACACACACACACACACACACATTTCAGAGAGGATAAAAAATTCGCAGTGCATAATCAGTAGACAATTCTAATAATAGAATGAACCATTTTTTATTTTATGTTAAATTTTAATTCTGAAACTAAAAAATTCAAAATGGCTTAGAGAGAGATTACATTAATTTATTAAGAATACTGGTTTAAAAAACCCACGTTATCTTTTAAAAGAGGATTGTATTTGAAATGAAATGAATACAAAATAAATATTTTTGGCAAATTTCAAAAATTTGAAAGTGATATCACTAAAATGGAAAATACAATAGTGTAATTTCGAATGACGGTCATAGAAAAGGATTCATTACATGTGAATCCTTTTCCATGACCGTGTGTAGATTTATACCATTCAGTAAAAATTTTAATCAGATTAACCAAAAAATGTCGATTTCATAGTATATATTTGACGTTTTACAAATGTAAAATAATTCGTATTTGATACAATCACCTTTTCTAATAGAAAAACGAATTAACAATGGTTATTAGGTAAAAATAGTTTGCAGAAAATTGCAAATTAATCAATTTGGATAGAAAAAAATGTACCTTGGAACGCAGTTTTCGAGCATTAAGGTTTTAACAATTTTGAAATATACAAACAGGTTTTACAAAAGATAAGCTTGTATTTAAAAAATAATAATAAATTGAACTTTTTGCAAAAGATTGGTCCAGAAAAGAGAGACGCAACAAGAGAAATTTAAATTTTACTGGAAAACTGCTTTTCTATTTAAATTTATTGATATGCTTTACATCACTGATAAAGTTGCTTTCCAGGGACACCATGGAAATGGAAATTTCGATATAAATTTTTAAAGAAATACACGTGTTTTGTAACTGCTTTAACCCTCTCTAGAGCCTTGGGAAGTATGCTTCCCACCAAATTTATCAATCTTTGTATGAAATTATGTAGGTTGGCATCAGTTCTGATAAATTGTTTTAGTAAGTCAAAAGTTTAGTTGCTTCACTTCTTTATCTCAGACAAAATGATGTGTTCTTGATTAGTTACTTAATTATTAATTAACCAATTAATTAATCAAATTAAATTTATCTAATAAGCTAAATGAATCCCTTTTCTTATTCTAATTTCAAGCCTAAAAATATTTTAACATGACTAGAAAAAAATGGCCCTTTAAAGGGTTAAAGAAAAAAAGTAACTCTATACTTTTTTTTAAGTGAATGATAGTTTTACTGATAATAATTGAGATTGTGTGTGTGTATTAATCTCGATAAGGCAGACCGTTGTATCTTGAATATTAAATTTAGCACAAATATAGCGGAAATGAACATCCTTGGAATAAATTTTGTTATTTCAATAATTAAACAAAATTTTTTGTGTTTATAACGATTCATTTCGCAAATATTATTGCATAAAGATCATTTTGCTTTAAAATTCAAAAAATTGTACCAATTTACTTCAATTATATCAGTTACCTTTAAAGTGATCAGAAAATGTTTATACTACTTTAAGCGATGTTTTGAAAAAAAGAATACTGTAGGTAATTTAACAACAGTATTTTTCCTTGTTGCGATGAAATTTCAAATTATTTCCACTATTTACATTAATTATTTCATAGCGTATTTCTCTTCTACTTTTGAATGCTAACGAATGAAGAATTGGTTTATTTTTTCATATTCTTTAGTAATTTCGTTATGAATTTCGCCTTCTTTTTTATTTTATTCAATTTTTGTGAAATATAAACAAAATATCTGGAAGATGTCAAGCATATTAGGAAATATATATTCAAAATTAAAATATTATATTTATTCGTTAATTATTTTCATTGGAATATAATAATTCAGTTAACATGCTGATGGAGGCAGAATGTTGATGTTGATATCAAAAGCTTTCTTTGAACAAACAATAAGAAGATAAAATTGGCTCTATCAACAGATAATGCAGGAAGTTTTGTCATGTAAGACTCATATAAATAACAAACAAACAAAGTGCAAGGGTATTAAAATAACAGTTTCAATATCTATCACAATCTGAAACTTTAAAATTCTTTTTAATGGCAAATAATGTTTAATTCAATACAATAAAAATGCAATAAAACGTTATTATTCCCAGCAAGCATACTAAAGGCGGCAAGTGTGCAAAATGGAAAGACAATCTATGAAATATCCCACAAAAAAGATAGATTTTATATCTTCGTAAATTGTATTCTAAAATAAATATTATCCTGACCAAGATCGTTTATAAAATATTTTGATCACACAAATATCTAGAACACCTTTTCAATCTATGAAAGATGACCTTGTGATGATGGATAGCTTCAAGATTGCGAGAACATAATAAAATCCGTCTTGTTTGGTAAAAGAATTCTTTTAATGGTTTTCTGCGGAATTCCCCGAAATAACTGCGAATACTGTAATTCAAGGGGAAAACTACCTTTCCAATTCGAATCCAATGCCTTTCAGGCAGCCATTGGACCTTTCTTATCGCCACTAGTAAAGGTTATTCGCAGACAAAAAAGAATTATCTTATCTGCAATGGGAAGAAGTATAAGAGTATGGGGGACTTCATTTCGAAATAGTGTAGTAGAATAGTTAAGCTCAGATAAATCTTGAAGCGACTGGATCCATTTTCTAATGAATCTTGTAATTTTAATCCACCATAGGTTGATACAAACGACTCGACAATGGGATACATCCATAACCCCAAGTAACACCATATTGGAATGAGGATATGATGCATAAAAACAGCTTTGATAACACTCAAAATCAGTCGTATTGGTCATATTCAATGCAACAAGTCAAAATTAATTAAAACTAGTCAAAATCATTATGGGTGGCCAGAGTCAGTGGTCCTCATCACAATCATTTGGTCAAAATCAGTGATACTTGTTATAATCAGTGGTTCTAGATAAACATTACAACTAGTGATGAGTGCCTAATGTTATAACCTTCGATATATCATATATCGATGCTGATATATTCGATATATCAAAGCTGAAAGATTGTCATCAAATTCTCATGGCCTATATTAATGTGATACAATAGTTCAACAATGGATAAGATAGTCATTTTTACGCATATATAGTAGCTTATGTATATATAGTAGTTATACATACAGTAGTTTTTAGAAAAATGAAGAAAGGTGTTAGAAAATTTGCAATGTATTAATTTCATTCATTTGCTTTGATATGACTCTACAAAAAGGGACTAAACCACGATTAAAATTACGATATGATATTATTATAGAATTTTAAATTATTTTTCGATTTCTCAATATTGTGATATTTAAGTATTATGAAATCAACTACTCGGACTCTAAAAATTATTATTTTTCAATTACAGATAATTATTTTCATTGCAGTCTGTTTGGATTATCATATATGTTCGTGCCAATTGGTTAACTTGATTTTTATTTAAAATTATAATAACCCTTTGGCAATACCTCCACCTAGCTCATCTAACAGAGTTCGGTGGAATATTCTTTATTTATGTGTGTAAACTTCATAGCTAAACGTTTATTTATTTGTCATGATTTAATTGAAATTCTAAGCTATAGTATGAACAAGAAATTTTGCTATCAGATAGCAAACAATTCTACCAACCTTGTATATTTGTTGATAAACTCTTTGTTTTAGTTAATGCAGCTGCCGTCATCAAATGATTAATAAAATGCAAACAGTATGTAATATTAATATATCTTAATAAAAACGTTCTTTCCTTTTATTAAAACCAAAATGATGCATTATTCCTTCTTGACTATTACACATGTCCATTTACTTCAAACATTTGGTTAAGAATAAACATTTAAACTATTTTGGAAATCAGATTCACGAAAATTTTATAAAAACAAACTGTAACTATAATAAAACAACTGACATTAATGTCTCAGTTGAATAGAATATTAAAAGCATTATTTAATAAACATTTCATGAATCATACTCAATAATAGTTAATAAGTTAGTTTGGGTTTAATGGGAGAAGAAACATGATAAGGCTAAGCTGCGTCAAACATATGCTTAGAGCTGTAATCAAATGGTAATAATATTGAAACATGTATGCATGTAACTAAAAGGAAATACAGTGAGGCCATAAAATAATTTTCCTTATTTGGCGGATTGTTCAACTGAAAGGAATGAACGAAATGAAACCATTTCATATACAGACTGTTGAAGGAATGGGATGATGAATTACGTAAAAAAAAAAAAGTACTGAAAGGATAAATATTGGCACTGCTGTCATATACGAAAGAGGAAATTCACATATAGAAATGGATTGAGCAATATTTCTAGTGTGTGCGTGACAGCAGCGTCATGCATTCCTTGTAAAAAATGAAGAGCAAGCGACTTGTTAGCTGCTCATTCTTCTCTTGACTATTGATGTGCTCTTGGCTGTTGCTCGTCATTAACTGTTGATGTGTACTTAATGCGACCTTACCTTACTCAGCATGCTTTGCTAGTAAAACTTTTCTACACTAGACAGTGTAAAGACGTGACTGCCCTTAAGCAAACCTGCATGTCTTGAAACAGACATAAGATGGGCTGTTATGAACGTCGAGATTGACAGTTTACAAGCAGCAGTGAAGAACGCCTTATGCAATATGTTGCACACAGGGAAAGTCAGAATATTGAAATGTTGCAGGCCGTCCAGGGCACCTTCATATTGATGAATAAAAGATTATTTTTTGTGAGTTTCGTGAATTCATTCATAACTGTACTCCCACAGAGCCAGTATTTCCTCTATCGGGAACTTTTGGTACTAATTTTTTTTTCTGCGAAATTCATCTTCCCTTGTTTTCCACAGTCTGTGTATCAAATGAGGTTTCATTTTGCTCATTCGTTTTAGCTACCAATGCCACCAAAAAGGTAAAGTTATTTTATGGCCATCCTGTATATATAAAAACATATATTTAAATTTAACATATATCTGAATAAACCGAAATAGATTAAAAACCCTAAGAAACGAGGATGACGAAATTTTGTAAAGAATATTTGTTGAAGCAATCAAAAGTTTTTTTTAAATGTTTCTCCTTTTGGCAAAATAAATGTAAATAAATCTTGTTCACAGAAATGTGTCATAACCGAATGCATCAAACTTCATCGTTATCCTCATAAATTTAAATCTATCATGTAGCTTTACATACTTTCCTGTCAAAATAAAATGATTGCCGAATTGATGTTTGCTTTCAATTTTTTTCTGACTAAACCGTTCAGTAAATATTTTTGGAATCATTTTTATTCGACATTTTTATTATACAAAAAAAAAAAAAAAATTATAAAATGCGTATTTTAAAGGAAAGTGAGGCATCATATTTTTCTTGACATTTCAAATGTTTGAGTAAAGTTAACTATTATAAATTGAAATAAATTGCTTGGTTTCCAATTTTTTTGGGTTTCTTTAAACAAAAGTGGTATTGATTGTGACTGATTTTGAGGAAAATTTGGGAATTATTTAATTTATATTATGTGGTGGTAAGAAAAAATCATAATTCGTCTTTATTTTTGTTTTGTTTTTATATTAATTATCTCATTCTGTCTACTATAATATATAATAATTACATGTATTAATAATCACACGGTAAGTAATTTATTATTTCATATTTACAATATAGTGAGATGAAATATATAAATATATATAAACACTATCATCACCTAAATCTGGTAACCTGAATGTGATCTGGTATCGGAATCCTTTTCCTCTTCAACCAATGAGGCAAAAACTGTAACTCATTGATAAATGTATCTCACTGGCAAACAAACTTCACGTCCTCTGCTTGACAATATATATCCAATAATGCAAATCTATTGTTTTTTTTTGTGGTCATATTTCCGCAAATTTTTAAACATGATCTTACTAAAATAATAATAATACATTTATTTGAAAGTACTAAAATAAAATAATAAATTGTTTACTGCAAAATTATTCGTGCATTAGTATATTATTACATACCATAAAAGTTGAAATGGAATAGTAATAATATGAAAATAAAATGGAAATATAAGTTGTTTCCTTTGATATGATACATGAAGCTACAACAATGACAAATAAAAATACCTGTTGTTGAAATTTGAAACAGCGTCTATGTAAAACTTCATTCAGAGACACTATTTTTAATTTTTGCCTTTTCTCTTATAAATTCATCTGACTAATCACTGCCATTTTCAAAACTGACAATCGTATCTGACATTTAAATGGCTTGGTAGCACAGATCTGTTATGTGTTCATTAAAATTTCTACATTTCATACATTCTGGAAATTGTAGAATGGCCAAGTATATCTAGGAAATGCTATTCAAAAAGCATCGCATTGATAGTAATCATTATCACTGTTTATTCAAATGATTCGCATTGTAAATGGAATATATATTTAGAATGTCGCTCTACTGACAGAGCAGGAAGTCGATATCAGAGCATAATAGAGTGTATATATAACAAAAGGTGGGGTGTTAAAAAAGCGGGAATCACAATCGATAGCTGAAAATTTTTTTGCCTACTGCTGGTATGTACTTTCTTTTTTGTTGCATTACTGGTTTGAGTGTTATTATATGGTATTTTTGTTATTTTTGTTATTGTATTTTTGCTTATTAGTGGAGGTATTCTTCTAATTTATTGTTCTGTATTTTCCTTTCTGTTAAAATGGTATATCTCTTGGGCCTAATTTCAGGGAATTTTCGGCTCACGAGGAATCAGTATTGACTGTTTTGTTTGCATTTATTCACAGAAAAAAATCCCTTTTTTTTGAATCCCTGCCTGAGGGTGACCCTCTAAAAGTCTTTAGACCAGATTCTTTTTTCATGTGGTTTAATTTGATTTTTATCACTTTTGTCTCAATTCATCTGTGTTTTAGAAGTGGCTGCATTTGCTCTCTCTAAATACTATGATGTTTTTTCCTGTTCCTTTTTTGGTTTTAGTTTGAATAAGAAATAATTTTGAGTTGCGATTCCGAAACTATTTCGTTTTAGTTTCATTTTCAAAATATTTCTTACTTTAGATTGGTTATTATAACAAAGGTGATATATGGCAGCCAAATCCTTTAAAATCTGATTTGATTTTTTTAATTTATAGATCAAAAACTGCAGAAGATTGTATTTAAGAAATGCGTAACTTAAATGTATCAATGTTCTACATATAAAATAATCCGCCAGTAAACTTCCCTCTAAGCTAATTATATGATGCGTAGAATGTTAAACTATTTCCATTCAAAGTTGATATCCGAAATTGAATGAAAGATTGATCAATATTTGACGGGAAAATCAACAATAAAGAAACGGTGTTTTAATAGTTCAATTCTCCACTGGGTTGAGTTGTTCGCTTTCATTGATAAAACTAAAAGAAAATCTGATGCTCTTTGGTATCAAGGGACGTAAAGCAGGAGAATCATATACTTAGCAGGAATAATAATTTTTTTTTAATTCTTGATTTTGTGTCTCCATTTTATCCAGATTTATATTCATTTTGATAACACAGCTGGGACTTCAGAAAAACAAAAGTGAAATATATATATACCTTTAACGGTGCTGCAAGCATATATCCACACCCCCTCGTTTAGAGCATAATTATATATGCCTATCTTAAAATAGAATTTTGGTCGACCAGATGAATGAAGTGGAATCAAGAAAGCTGACAGAAGAATATTTAATAATGCCTTTAAGGATATTCTGCTTCAATAATCTAATTATCTTTTCGAATTCCTTAGATAATCTAATTAATAATGTAGTTGCAGTGGGTATTTTTATATTCATAAAAATGGAAGATGCTCTGAAAGATAAGAAGTGGTTTCATATGTGAAATCAAATTATTTATATTTTTCTTGTAAAAGTGTTTAATTATGTTTAGCCGAAATGAAATTACATCTTAGCGAATACATACATTCTCGGCGAAGGAATTACTTAACAAAAACAATAGAAATCAGAGTTTATTCCACACTTATTCTAATTTCGAGTCTTGGGATCCATTCTTACTTTGCATCCAACTGAAGTAAGAGTGCTTAATCCAGAAGATGGCCATAATATTACAAGGATAGAAGTAGAGGCGGAAACAAGAACAAGAGCACGGAATAATCAAGCAAGTCTATATTCTTCCTAATCAAGAACCATGGTTACTAACCTTTTTTGATTGCGTGGACTACTGTTGTGTAAATAATTATTCTAAAGCCCATTATCTAAAACACAAATAAGGAAACATACATATATATTATATGCATGCATATATCAGTAATTAGTAAAGCTTACGGTTGTAGAATTAAAAAAAAATATTTATAAAGGAAAAAGCATTATTTTATTATTTAGCAGTCATAATGTAAGAAAATTAAAAAAAATAATGGACAAGATTCAAGCTAAAAATTCAATGGGAATATAGGCACTTTTATTCCCCATGAGTGTGTCAATATCTGGATTAAAATTTGACGGCTGCAGTTTCAAGCCACTGTCTGTATTCACTTTGTTCTGCTTTTAAATTTGGTCCTGTTCTTTAATATATATATATATACATATATATATAAAAACCGAAATTAAAGCTAAGAGAGCATTAAGCCTTATCCCTGACGTTTCCCTGTCAACAAATATTCGATCGTTAACCCATAGGTTAATCTAGAAGCCTATCTGAAGTCTCTGTTTCAAGTAATTTGGCCTTTCACGCTCTCTAATTGAAAATTATGCCATTAATTCTACGCTTAATGTTATAAATTAAACTTCTAAGTGTATCGCAATTAAAAAAAAGCTTGCATTAAGAATTAAATTCAAATTTTGAAAACTTTATTTTACGGGTCTAATAAGAATTTGCGACAAATAAATGCTTTTGAATTGCATTTGCACTCTAAATTTCGAAGGAACAAAAAGCAAAAAACATCCAAAGACTGCGAATTTTCAAATTTTTCTCGATCTTGACTGAATATCATTTTTACTTGACAAAAATTCGTCTGAGATGCGTGACGTAATCATCAATCTTTACGGAAATACCAACGTAAGCATGGGCCAAGGGTGCGGGGTGGGGGCGACCGATTGATTGTGAGAGTGTTCTGAACAAGCGATTTATAAACTGCTAAGGTTAGTCTTTTGTATAAGAACAATGTTTCGAGTAGGTTTAAAGGAAGAATTTCTTTTAGAGCATTCAATGATTACTATAAGTTTTGAATAGTTAAAGTACACAAATAATTAATAATATGATTACATAATCGAAAAAAAAGACAAATATTTCTGCATTTGTATTGTATTCAAATCGAGCTCATACCCTTAACCTAATTTAATCTCTACTAATAATAAAGATGTGTATGTGTGGGTGTGTTAGATCCGTACAAGCCAGACCAGAGTTGCAACTACCAAACATATATGCTTTGGAAGGTGAGAATGGAGACCTCGGAGCGATTTTCTTTACTTTTTAATGTTAATTTTAATTAATTAAAAATTAAGAAAACTTTAGGCGCTTTTTTCGGGATAGCTGACAAAAGACAAATATTCCTGCATCTATGTTGTATTCAAAGTGAACTCATTCCATTAACAAACCTTGATATTTATTAAAAGTAAAGATGTATATATGTGTGTGTGTTAGCGCCGTACCAGCCAGATCGTCGATCTGCAGTTAGCAAATTTGATATATATATATACTATGGAAAGGGGGAATAGACATCTTGGAGCGACTTCCTTTACCTTTTAATGATAATTTTAATTAATTAGAAATAAAGTAAACTTCAAGCGCTTTTCACGATACCTTTCAAAAATATTATCATAAAAAATACTTTTTAAACCATTTAGGAATTTTAAATTATCTTTTCGATGATACCAGATTTTTTGTCATATGTTTCTTTCTACTTTTAATTATTTTTAAAAATATTTTAAGCGTATTTTATAATAATATATTTCATTGATAATTTTAATTAATTAGAAATAAAGTAAACTTCAAATGGTTTTCACGATACCTTTCAAAAATATTATCATAAAAAATACTTTTTAAACCATTTAGGAATTTAAAATTATCTTTTCGATGATACCAGATTTTTTGTCATATGTTTCTTTCTACTTTTAATTATTTTTAAAAATATTTTAAGCGTATTTTATAATAATATATTTCATTGATAATTTTAATTAATTAGAAATAAAGTAAACTTCAAGTGGTTTTCACGATACCTTTCAAAAATATTATAATAAAAAATGCTTTTTAAACCATTTAGGAATTTAAAATTATCTTTTCGATGATACCAGATTTTTTGTCATATGTTTCTTTCTACTTTTAATTATTTTTTAAAATATTTTAAGCGTATTTTATAATAATATATGTCATTGTTGAATGAATTATTAAATCCTTCACAGCGTTGCTACTAATATTTTACCGAGGCATTTTTTTCCATTATTGTAATAAGATATAAAGAATTGGCTTATTTTTCCATCATGAGTAGGTTTCAGTGCAAGACATGCTTTTAATAATTTTTTTTAATATTTTCTTCCAATTAAAATTAAAGTTAAAAAATTCAAATAAACAAAATTAAAAAGTGTCTTCGTTTAAAAATAATTCTGCTATTTCTTGCGATATATTTGAATGTGCAAAGATATGGACAGAAAATTAGAGAAATGCAAAGCACAATGAACAGAATTGAGTAAGGCTTTTGAAATAATGTAATTTATCAAAATGTGAAGTTCAAATATATTTTGCTGAGGAAACCATTAATGTCATGCCAATTTATCGTCAAAGACGGCTACTTAAACTAACTTGTAATAAATTAAATAACATATTACTAATAAGATGAGTACCCGACTTTTTTGCTTATATATTGCAAATAAAAGCTTTTGACAAATAGGGAATGGAACAATTTTATATAAAAAAACCTATTCTTAAGCAAAATTATTTCATCCATTCAGTACTGTTTACTAAGTCCTTCTTCCAATAAAAATAAAGAATTTTATTTCATTTTATGATAGGAATACAACATTTCACATCTTTTTCTACACAGTTGAGGAATTTTTGTTTTCAGAACATTGGGCATAAAAATTTCATGATGAGTGGTTTATTTCTTAATATTTTCTAATTTCTCACCACTGACAAAGATAAAGAGGGGTTAAAATCATTTATATACTCAGTATGTTTAGCTGAACGCCGAGAAACATGTTTCATAAATTTCATTAAAACTCAGTTAAATTTATAACAACTTCATTCTTTTACAAATTACTGATTTTTAATGTCATTTGCATCCGAATTGACTTTATAATTTATTATTATTATAATTAAACTTTTTAACATTTTAATGAGTATAATTACTCAAATAATAACCATAATATTAATAGTTTAACATAATGATAATTTTATGTGATAACTTCAAATTTAATGTTCGATAATGATTAAATGTTGAAAGAATATTTCAAGTACAAATTCATTAAAGTAAGAATGATTGAAAGTTTCAAATATTTCACTGCCAGAACTTGGCAATATCCGAAATCTAATAATTATAAAATTAAAACGTTTTATTGAAAGTTATGACTATGATATAAAATAAGAATTCCACAAAATAAATAATTGTGATTTAAAGAAAGTAAAGCAGGTTTGTTACACTTATGTGCCATTGAAGAACGTGTTGGCGTTATATCTTAGGGGTTTAGATTAGTTACGTTAACCTTTTAATTGTTGATTCTGTCCAACTGGCCTTTGAAAAACTTTTTACTGAAAGAATGATTTCTGTTTCAAACCAGAAGTGGAAAGTGTTAAACGAGTTATCGCCAAGGGTCTCATCACTTTACATTCTGCACTCTTCTCCCAAAATAATTTTTTAGCCAGTGTAGAAATTGCAAGGCCTATTGGGTCAGGTTAGTAATGAAATGTTTAAATTACCTATTTTGAGAAAACACAAGCAGTATTTTGAGATAAAGTTCATCATTTTGAATTGCAGTCAAATGATGGAAACAATATTAGAACTGAAATCTTCAACTTTCAAATTCAGCATCATAAATGATATTTGATCCCCGAAGTTAGAAAGCACGTGCACACATACCCCCCCCCCCACATATTCGGCTATTTATTCTAATCCATATATATTATGTATAATATTTGGAAATGGGATACCAGGATAAATTTACACCGATATTTAAAGAACGCAATTTTCACATATTTCCAATTTCCTTAAAGGAAATTATTTATTCTAAACCCTTTGAAGCTATAGAAAATAGATTCAAAAGCTTACTTCGGCATATTTTTCATCTCAATGATCACCATCTATATTCATCGGCAGCTATTATGAATACCGAAGGTGACCTCCTATTTTTTTTCCAGACGAGCCTCAAAGAAAAATAATTGGAAAATTCTCCTTTGGGGCCTTCTATTCAGCCGGCACTTAAATATTTTCACACGTAAAATATCACCGCCAGGAGCTTTAGAAAGAAGAAAAGAAACTAGGCTGGAAAATAATTCTTTCAAAATAGCCAGGAAAGCGCGCTTCTAGTAAGTGAAGGGAGAAAAAAAAAAAGGAATATATATGAGGTGGATATGGGTTACGCATTATCCTTGATCCTAAGGATTCCCAGAAGTTTTTTGAAAGTTAGAGTAGGTTTGAATGTAAATGAGAAGGATTCCAACCCATTTCTGCTGAATCTAAAAAAATGTAATCTGATATCTAGCTTGATATGATAAACAAAATTTGCATCTAGAAAAACTTTGATAAGGTTATTCAAAATATTTTTATTGGAAATCATAAATGTAATGTTTGCGATGCCTATTTATATTTATTGCTCAGTTTAAAGAAACTCAGAGTTTTTTTTTCTTTGAAAAGTGGGTAAGAAATGCTCAATTTGAAAAGATTTCTGAATGTAATATTTACTGTCATTTCGGAAGTAGAGTCTTAGAATCTATTTATTTTGTGAAAATAATGTCGAATTTTCATCCATGGCAGAATATTCAGTGAAAATAACATCAGTATAATTTAAGGAAAAATGAAACGTTAGCAATAAATTTGGAGCTACATATGAAAATGAAATGTCAGACGATTCTAAATATATTAAATTTAATATAGTCATCAAATATAATTTTTAATAAATAGTTATCGAAAAGTTTAAGCAGTTTCTTTAGGAATTTTAGATGAGTATTCTTTATATATTGGGTCACGATACAAGCTATTTGAAATTTTTACAAATAATTCTTTTTTGCTATAATAATGAAAAGGATTATGTATACAATAACATGCAATTCGATTTTTTATATTATTCTAATCAGTGAAAATTGTGAAAATCAACCGTGATGTGGTCAGAATTTGAATATTGGATTTATAAATATTTGTTTAAAGTTTTGCTGTTAGATGGCTCTGTAAAAAAAAGTGACTTTGCACAATTTTTAGATTTCAGATAAAGATATAAACTCATATTTAAAAAACACAGAACTAAATGGTATATAGACTGTGGAGAAATTAACCGAGTTGTATTTTGTTAGAACTGCAATAGCAAAAGAATGTTAAACGAAATTAGTAAGCGCTTTAAGAAAAATGATGTGAATAATTTTCATACTCCAATAAACAATTCAAATTACAACAAAAATATAACTAAATATTGTCCCAAATACTTCTCCTTCCTTAAAACCAAAATGGCAACTACTACTTTCATACTGATGTATTTAAACAAAATAAAGTTATTAAACACAACACGATGAGACTATAAAGAACGCCATCTTGCGATAAGATTCAGAATTAATGTTCTTATTATTAACATAAAAGCGGTGTTTATATACGGTTGAAACATCAATAATGAAGTTGGAAAGCATCATCAATTTAGTACGAAAAAACACTTTGCACAAAATATCGTTAATAAAAAAACACATAAAACGCGCATTTGGCTTCGATTCCCTAAATTTTTACTGTATCTCGTACTGCATTCGAAATAAAAACTTTAACGCTAAATCGAAATATGTAGAATTAAAAATACTATTTTAAAAACTAAAAATACACCGGTATAAATATCTATTAAGCGTAAATGTTTTCAAAATCAGTCTCCGAGCGTTACTGCTTTTATAATAGTATTTCAAGTTAAAAAACAAATACTTTCATAAATAACGGATCCTTTGAGAAACATTTATCCACTGTATTTCCCTACAACAGCAATCTATGACATTTTAAATTGTATTTTATGTCCCAAAGACATTAAGCAGGAAATTGAACTATTTGCTACAAACATCCATTATTAAAAGACTCGAGAAAAGAAATTTTAATTTTAAGAGCTTATTGTAAAATGTTTTAAGCGCTTTTTTTTAAAAAGATTTTTTTTTTCATCGTACCTGCTTTTATGAATAATATTTTTAGTTGCATTGACGAAGAATGAAATAAACAAAGATAAAATTACAAAATATATCATGAATGAAAAAAATAACATTTCATAGATTGATGAAGAATAATTTAGGAAGCCCAATAAAATGAAATTGTAATAAATGTATTGAAAGCAACTAATATGAGGCATCTTTATCTTGAGTCTACAAAAAACTCTTATTTCTTATCTTTGAGTCGAACCCCCTCTCCCCTATTTTATAAGTATGCGTTGTTGAGACGGACGGACATGATGATATGTTAACAAAGACATGATGATAACTTTAGGGACATAATGGTTAGTACAAGGATACGTACAAGTTTAACAACGAAACCATTTGGACGAATGAAATTTCACATCTGTTCTCACACAAGAATTGCAATTCTGTATGGAATTTCGGACAAAATCCGTCAAAGTGAAATATTGTCTGTCTGTCTGTCCATGTGTGTTCACGAACACAGTAACTCATAAATACAATGAATTTGAAAAATAAAATTCCATATTTACTTTTTATTATTAGAAATTATGAGTGTGCCAAATTTTACTACTGAATCTGTCAGCTGGTTGATCATTTGTTGGTCTGTCTATTCATTTTTAGAATTATATTATATATTTTCATTACTCAAAACTGCAATATGTTAATTAAATGAAATTTAGTCTTTGCTCTTGACATATAATTACAGATTAAAACTGAAATTGGAATCTATTTGATCACTGTGAAAATGACCAAAATATAAACTTGTATTATAATCGATTATTCTACGGATTTGAACGTGTAATGCTTGATATCCTATATGTTTTCTCTGTTCTTTATTTCTTAACCAATAAAAAGAATTAATAAAGATTAAAAAATACAGAGGATAGGAATTTTTTTACCCTCGCATTTCATATAACAACAAATAACTGACGTAATTTATGGTCTACCTAAAATTTAAGCTAAAAGAAAAATTAAGACAATGAAAAAATTATGCCAACAATATCATATCTTTTAATAATACAGCCATATTTCCTATATCATATCGCTGTCAAAAAATATTATCCAATACATAGTACAAGGGCCCGTGTTCATCAAATAATACAATGATAAATAAGACATTAGTTTCTAGTACGATAATTTTTCATAAGCAAACAAAAGAACATCTATTTTGGTAGACTGGCAATATTACGTAGGATTTCAAAAACAATATATTTTTTCTTCTAGTTTCAACGTTAATGCAAGCTTATTGCACCAAGAATTATTATTGCATATTCTGAAACAAAACATTAAGTTGCTAAGTATTGTTTTTAATTTTTCATAGCATTAGTAGCGAACTAATGAAAACAACCAGTACTGAAAAATGTCGAGCAGCTATTATCCATTAAGCTGCAATGCCAAAAAATAACATATAAACAACACACCAAATATAAGGAGTCCTAAAAAATGTATTTAGACTTTGAATAATCACTTCATAAATAATTAATAATATATATCCATGTTTTGGTATTGAATTGATTGCTTCATAGTTTCATCAGCGCCATTGTTGTTTTCAACCAATGGAATTGCAAATGCCACTAAATATTTCAGTCTGCATTTGGAAACAATCTCTTTCAATGGCCTGGTCTCAACTAGTTAGCTTTATTTGTTAGTGAGATATATAAACTATATTTAATGCACTCCCATATAAAGAAATTCATTTCGAATGAAAGCAAATGAGGATGGAGGAAATTAAATTTTATCTCTTCTCCGTAACCATTTGCCGAACAGAATTTCATCACCCTTAAGACGTGATGGTAATGCGAAGAAGCTCCTCCCTGCTGAAAGCGCCATTTTCCCTTGGAACACCTTTTGAATTCGTGGTATTTCCATTGTAAGCTAAGGTAAATATCACCAGACGCGGAGTTCTCACAGAAGAAAAGTCCAATTAATCTTACAAACAAACTACCACCAACAGTCAACATTGAACGGTTACATGATTCTGGATTAAGTAATACATCAAGATAAAACAGAATTTATCAAATGTCAGTAACTGTAATTATAATGAATGATTCAGAGATTAAATATAAAAAACTGTTACTCTAATTTATAAAAAGCTCTATTGTAGTATTAATTAATTAGAAATACAAATCTTATTATTGAAAAATTCAGCACTCACATTAATTAATTTCAGCTAAAAATTCAGTATATATATTATTAAATTTTTATGCAATCCATTCATGGACGAATGAGTGTTGTTTTCAAAGTGCATGCATATTTTTGAACAATTTTATTTAGACATGTATGGCTAATTTAATAATAAATCAATTTGAGTTATTAGGATTGAGAAAATTTTCCACGGTTTCATATTAAGAGCTTCATAATAATTTTATGCATTAGAATGAATATATGCAGTTTAACAACAAGATCATCAAAAATGAGATTTGCATTTGATAAGAAGAAAAATTTCTTAGAGCTGAGAGCTATCACGTTTTCACCGTATTATGTGAATACCATGGTTAAAAATGATAATTTATTGATTCCTTCAAGCATCTCTTGAGTCTGTGATATTTCTAGTGTAAGCTAAGATAAAAATAACCAGACGCGGAGTTCTCACTGAAGAAAATTGCAATTAATCTTAATTCTGACAAACTAACCCCAAAAGTTAATATTGAGTGATTACATAATCCTGGATTATATAATACAACAGGATAAAACAAGAATTTTAAAGTGTTAGTAACTGTAATTACGATGAATGATTTAGAGATTAAATACGAAAAATTGCTATTTTGATTTTAAGAAGACTACTTCTTGTATTAATTATTAGAAATACATCTTATGATAGAAAAATTCAGCATTCGTATTAATTAATTTTAGTTAAGAATTCTGCATACATGTCATTAATTTTTATGTAATATCATCTCATTTATGGATGAATGAGTATTGTATTCAAAATGCATGCTAATTTTTGAGCACTCTTATTTAGATATTTGTGGCTAATATATTAATAAAAAATCTGGAGAATTATTAGCGTCTATAAGAATTTTAATGCCTTCACGTTGTTTCATAATAATTTTAACATTAAGTTAATAAAGATAAGAAATCGAAGTGAAAACGATAATTGTATTTGATATGTTTTCTTCGTAAACAATACGGGTCAAAATTATATGTAATTGATCGATTCTTGTTATTTGAATTCTATTTAATAGACTTAGAGAAGTTTTTGGCTTTTTCTTAAGAAAAGTTTTAAAAATTTCTAATATTTTACATATTAAATACAAATAATGGTTCATTCTTTTCTGAAGATTAGGAACATAACTGAAATAAACAGTAACCTTTCCAAAATTCTGTTAAGTACGAAAAAAAAAGAATAATAATAATAAAAAGAGTGGGAAAGAAGTGTAGCGTGTCGAAGAAAATACTTTTTGGCCTACTTCCATCTAACTCTCGTCGCTCTCTACAGGTAAAGCCCCAGAATCAACAAAAGAAAATCGTTTTGGAGATGTACAACTTCTTTTGGCAGAGTATTTGCTTTACACGAAACAGAAACAGGGAAAAAAACGGAAGAGCTTTCTGATGAATGGGGAAAACATAGAAAAGAAATAAGCATTACAGTAAAGAAAAATGAAAAATAGAATTAAATGTTCTAGCCAATAGGAGTATCTAGTCTCGAATTTCCCGTAACACAAAAGGCACGCTTTTCGTTGAGATTCGCAATACATAGGAAAGAATCGAGTATGAGTTTTGTATCCACCTGTTTCTTTTGAAAGAAGTTAGTTTCTTCTCCTTTTTTTTAATTATTTTAGTTATCGTTACAAATTTCATGCTTTTGTTCACTTGTTTAGACAGACATACTTTCAAAATGAGGTTTAGAAATAGAACAGTTTATAAGGGAAAGATATAAAAATTTACAGCACAAGATTTTCGATGTTTAATAAACATTTTCTACATATATTTCCAATATGAGAAAGCAAAAAGCAACATCTAGTTATTTTATTTTAATATTTTAAGAATACAGTTGTCATTGTCATGAATTTAATGAAATTTTGATTTCGTACTTGTGGCATAACCTGTCCAGAATTGGAGGGAAAATTGATTTCCGAAGATCATAATTTCAACCTCTTACTTTGTTTAGAGATTTAAAAATGTTTCAATGGCTGTTTCAGGATAAATGAAGAAAATAATTTTGCTCCATTAAGAAAATAACATACACACGCACACAAATTCCTTTTGACCCTTCAAAGGAGGAAGAAAAATAAATACTTGCAAATTAGAGATTCTCATCGCATCGAACCACTAGAATTTTGCCTCATAGTCATCCATACTTTCTAAAATAAAAACATTTTTAATAGCCGCCAGTCATATCGAAGCAGACTAACAAAAAATGTAGTCAATACGAGTAGATGCTTGTCTGCATACAAGAAATCAGCCGTCTTCTAAATTCTTAAAAGATAAAGGGTGAGTGCCTAGTAGGCGGTCCCAGTGAAGCATAAGTAGACATGGTGGAAAAGTTTGCTAAGCCCAAGATCATCCAGATAAATTCGATCAACCAGGAGAACAAATGTCTACCTCAGATATCCTCTCCGATAAGAAAGATAAGTTAAGACCAAGATAAAAAATGTTTTAGGAATTACTATTACTTTATATAATACAAGAATCGGAGGAGATCTAACCCAAACTCTTCACATACCATCTAATAAAGATGTTTTCTTCTTTCTCTAGTATAAAAATTGGGATGGAGTGCTCAAAATTTTTTTATTTTGCACACATATAACATAATTCTCGTATAGGAAATATACTAAGATAAAGTATTGCGATCAAAAACTTGAAATTTTGACAATTTTCCACGTTTTAAATATTCTTGACTAGAAAAAAACAACATTATTTTTGGACTTGCAACTGTAATAAATGTCTTTCTGTGAACATAATTCTTTGAACTCGAAAAATGAAATTTGAAATGCGAACTTTAAACCAAAAATGATAGATTTCTATCAAATTTTGAATTAATCCATACATAGGTATTTATTTATCTAGTTGTCCGAGTACAAGAAAACATGAAAATTACAAAACATAGAGAAAAAGATAATTTGGTAAACAGTTCTAGCATTTCAATTACAATAATTTATCAAATTTTGAACCAAAATAGTTAAGGACCTGTCCCTCTGTCGGTTTGTACTTTGGCATGATTGTAAAAGCAATGACTCAAAAATGCAACGACATAAGTAAAGGAAATTTGGTATATGATCTTATTTCTAAAATTATAACTCTATTTTAAAATTTAATTTTAATCAATACAAAAAATGGCGACTGAAATGTATATTTAGTTTTCTTTGTTCTACTACGAAGAACAAGGCCTTCATGTGCAGGACTGAAAATAAAAATTTGAGTTTTCTTGATGTTCCCGTTTTCCGCATGGTCCGCAATTGAAAGAGGAGATATCGCCTTTATTAGAGAGTAGGAGAGAAAATTGCATTTAGAGCACTCCTGTTATTTTTAAGTAATGATGCTTAATTATAATTCGAATCCTCAGTTAAAAGAAATCTTACTTATTCAATTAATAAATTTACTTATTTTTCATATATCATGAAATATTAAATCAACATCTAGAGCATGAAAATGTCGCAAAGGATGGAATATGTATCCGTAACTAAAATGATCGGTCGATCCATCATCATATGGAAAGTTAGAAAAGGATACTTGCTTAAATATGACTAATAGTAAAAGCTGAGTTATATTCTGCAAGAAAAGCACATTAATAATTCATAGAGTTTCCAGGAATATGCTGATCCAAATAAATTGGAATTTATTTCAGCTTCACTGGGAATTGGGAAAAGTGCAGAGATGGTAAATTTTAAAGCTTTAATATATATAGTCCGGAAATAAATATTCATACATACAAATTTCATATCGACTGCATATTACTTTTACATCGAGGTGAATTTCCTTTCCTTAAAAAATAATTTCCTTTTATTTCTCTTTCTCTTTTGCTTACAATTCTTTTTAAAATTCTGAAAAATCTTGACACTTTTTTTTCTTTGCTAAAAAATTAACCGAATTCGTATTTTTATTAGTTTACGGAAAGTTTTATACTTCTGAATTTCGATATGTGTATTTAATTTAATTCCAAATAAAACATTAAATTTTATAAATAGCTGTTTTTGCATGCAATCTAAATGTCGATTTTTAAAAATATTTAAGGGCAAATTTTTATGATTTTTATTATTTATATTTTGATCTTAAAAATAAAAAACTGATTTTGTTATAATATTAAAAAATCTTTAGCCACCGACCTAATCAACTTAATAGCTGAAGGGGGGTAAGACAGCATTTGGAAAAAATATCGCCAAAATTAGAGATCTAGAAGAAAAATTATTCTTGAAAATTCCAGTATTAACGTTCCCATTGTGGGGAAAAATTATAATAAATGTATATCAGTTTAAGTAATTAAGAAACTGCAAACCAGAAAATTAAAGCAATATTTCATGAAGCTAACCTATAAAGTAAATATTTCCCGAGTTAAAAACTTTTAAATGGAAAATGCATTATATTTAGAGCGTATCAATACCGATACATCTAAACATAAATGAAATTAACCAAATAAGAAATAAATATTAAATTTAAATAACAAAAAAAAGAATAAAATAGTATAAAAACTGAATGATAAATTCGTTCTTGAGAACTTTATCAAAAGTAAATTTCAAGCAGGGACTTTCGTCTAAGTATTAACCCATCGTGACCCAAAAATCTCAAGAAATTTGGTAAATAAATTATTTCAAAATTCAAATCCAAACACAACTACAACAAAATCAAAACAATTCATACACTTTTATCTTTTTTATTCTATCTTATTCTTTTTTTTTGCAATTTAAATTTAATATTTATTTATAATTTGTTTATGTAATCTATACTTATAATAAAGCTCAATGTGTGTGTGTGTGTGTGTGTGTGTGTTGGCGCTCTACAGGCCAGGTCATTTGACTTACAGCTATCAAATTTGGTACATGTATACCTTAGAGGTCGGGAATGTGCACCTGGGGTCCCTTTTTTTGAAATTTTAATTAGAATTTTAATTATTAATTAAAAACTAACTTTCCCGCCAAAATAATCTTCCATTTTCCCCACCGCCAAATGAGTAAGGCTCAGTTGTTTTTTTCTCCCAACAGTAATGAGGCTAGGGTTAATATTTTTCGGCGGATTATTTCAAACGATTCTGTTTATTTTCTTAATGTTTTAGGCATTTAAAATTAAACATTGTTAATTAATCCATGTTTCAGATTCATTCTGAAGTACTTTTGAATTAAAATAACACAGAATAAAGGAAATTAAAAATGTATAATCTTCATAGCGTTACCCCAACTGGCGTAGAAAAATTCACGCATTTGCGTTAACGTAACTGGCGAAGAAAATTTACGCATGCGCACTGTGTTCTGATCGTTGTCATGACAACCAACGGATGATTTACATTATTTTTGGGTTAGTTGCATGCTTTTGTAAGTAAATTGTACTTATATTAGTTATATATTTTTTGTATATGCTTATAGTTTTAAGTACATCGTTTTTTAAGTAGTTTTTTAAAACCTGTTTTCGACCGATTATTTTAAACGATTCATTTTATTTTCTTAGTGTTTGATGCATTTAAAATGAAACATTGTTAATGAATCGATCTGTTCATGATGAATCTGAGAAATTTTTGTGGACAAATTCTTGTGATATTATATAAATTAAGAAAGATATTCTTTAGTGCCCAGAAAGTTTAAACGCTGAGTGACTCTATTATCAGTAATCATATTATTAAAAAAAATGCTTTGTTTCAGTAAAAAATATTATTATATTAATTGCAGATTAATCATTTACACTTTAATTTAAAGCATAATTTCTACGAGGGGTAACAGAAAATGAGAGAGATACATATCACGCTATGACTGAAGGCCTTTATAATGTTATGAGTGATTTATATGACTATGAAAATTTGAAGTTTTAAAATATTTTGCTCTATTAAAGTTGGAATTGCGTAAAATATTTAATGGTACGACCGGAGTCTAACCCCCTGCTTGGCGAAATTTTTAAAAATCGCCAACAACGGCCTTGCGAAATGTTCAAAAGCAAAGGAGCAGATGTTCAATTATAGTGCATAATAAAGATTGCCAGCTTTGGTGCGTTATCGCAACTTGGCGAAGAAGGGATTGAACTCCGATTCAACCTATTTAATTATTAAAAATTAAACGAACATTAAGATTGGCGAACCGGCTGGTCGCCAAAGGCGGCTAGTTACTTAATAAATCCTGTCGATAAATTATTCATATGTTGAAAAAAAGACAGAAAAATTTATTTTCAAATCAAAGGATTAAGCAACATCAGTTTGATATAGAATTGAAAATTCTATAAACTATTTAATTGCCATTTAAGGTGATTAACTTAATAGCATTGCAATAAATTTGTTTAAAGAAATGAGTCGTCAAACAGTGTCTTTATGTAGCTATAAAGAGCAATATGCGACGAACGTTTTCTTAATGGCGGTTTATCGTATCAAACGATAATTCAATAAGAAACCATATCTTTAATCTCAACGAGAAAATTTCCTATTTAAGAAATATGTATTTCTTAGCAAATATGCCGAATGAACTGTTGATTTAAAAAAATGTGTTATCGGCATTAGAGACAGTGTCCAATCGATATTAGAACACACTGACGCATCGACATTAGAGAATCGTAAAAGAGATATTGTCGAAAAGAATATTTCATATAGGAGGAAAAAGGAATCTTATTTATGAAATCGATATTAAAGATACAAAAACACATAAAGGAACATGGAAAGAAAATAAACCTTTGAATTATAGTTCATTTAAAATTAAAGATTAGAAAACTCAGTTTCTATTTCTTTTATCATTTCTTATATTATAAGAACTTATATAGCAATTGGTGATAATGGCGCAAGTTGGGAGAAATATTTTTCAGAATTAGAACCGATTGAAAAAAGAATAACTTCCTATGTTACTATTCATCGATTACCTCGCGAAATCGATTTAAATAATTTTAACAATAATTTCGCAAATACAAAAGCAAATTAGATTTTGCACAGTAAAATAAACGCTTTTTTCATTAGATTTTTTTTCCATTTTGAATTTATGTAAGTTTTAAAGAAAGGGAAGCATATTGCAAATCTGCTATCGGCGATAAAAGCTGGAGTTATGTGATATTTGGCAAACTTTCGCCATAATTGTCACAAAAAAAGAGTTTTTTACTTAATATCATGATGGAAATAATAGCAAAAACTGAAATATTCTTAATTTTTTAAATGAAGTCTTTCCTATGTTCTAACAATGTAGAGCTTTAAAGAAATAGGAAGGAATGTGATTCGATCGTTATAACTATAAATTTATTCATTATTTTCATACGTTTTTCAATTGGATGGCTCACGCTTATTTAGAGTTATAATTATTTCTTATATTTTGTATAATAATAAATTTTTTATTTATTAAACTAAGAAATCAAAGACCCATATGCAAGCGCATGACTTTAATAAATCAATAAAATAATCTTTGAATTTTACATATGAAAGCTGCTTCCAGAAATTAAAAATTATAACTCTGATTCATGCAGTATGACTATGGGTCTCAAAGAATGAGTTGCTAAAATGTCATCAAAGTTATTAAATTTAAAATGTAACTACCCTTTTCTTTCACTTGGCCTTGTATTTTAAAGACAGATGCTGCTAATACTAACACGGATTCTAACGTCAATTAAGAAATATTCATCACCTGCCCATTCATCAATGGATCTCACGTAAAAAAATAGAATCCGTCCGGCATGTGGCCAACCACTATTGTACCCTTCAGGTAAGTGAAACAGCCATTTTTTTCTATATCTTATCATTCTCAATTCTGAGGTATTTCCTGAAGGATTCAATAGTTTGATATAACAACTCTATGTGATCAGAGACAACTAAATAGTGCCAATTCTTTATTTATATGTCTTCGTGTTTTCATCACCAATGTTTTACTCTCTAAAGAGCGAGAATCTGCTTACTTATCCGAGGACTTCTGCCTCAAATCTGAGGTGCATTTGTGAGGAATTCAATGTTTTAATAATTACACTCTTTAATTAGTACGTTTCAGAAAAAATAATCAAATATTGGTCATTCCATATTTATCCGTTTCATCCTCTTTTGTTGTACCCTCTCATTAAGCAAGATTCCACTTACTTATCGGGGGTTTTCTCAAAAAAGAGGTGCCTTCCTCCCCAAAGGAATTTAATATTTTGATAAATGTATGCCAAAATACATAAATATGGAACTGTTAAACATATAATTTCGTATAAGATGGAATATAAACGTGTCAAAATGTATAGATATGGAACTGTCAAATATTTCATTTCGCATAAATCTGGGATATAAGCGTATAATTCCATATTTATAAATTTTTGTATTTTTACCACCATTTTAGATCAGCTACACCATTACCATCAATTAGATCAGCAAAGACTCCATTTATTTAGTTAGAGATTTCGCATACACAAATCTTAGAAGCCTTTCTAAAGGATTTGATGTTTTGATAACTCTGTGTTTAATCAGAGATTACCTAGATATTTTAAATTCCATTACTCCATTATTTCACAGATAAGTAAATCTGTGAATTTCTCATCCCTAAATTTGAAATGCCCCCCCCCCCACCACCACAAGGGATTCTATGTTTTCATAGCTTTGTGTTTAAACTGAGTTTACGTAAATATTGACAATCCCTTGTCTCTGTGTTTTCACTACCACCGCTTTACCAATCAAGCAAGCGAGCTCCTGCTTATTTATCTGTAAATGCTTCATCCCTAAATCTAAGGTGCCAGATTCATGAAATGCAATGCTTTAATAAAAATACTCTACGACTTGTATATTTGAACAGAGAATAACTGATTATTGAGTATTTGACATTTATACGTTCCTTACTTCTTAAATTATTGAAACATACCGAGCTCATCCTAGAATGGCATATAATTCTCATTTAGTTTTAAACAAAGGCAACCAAGGAAAATATCGGTCATCAAATATATTTTATAGATTGCGGAATGTACAATAATGGAAGCTAAATCAAAACGTATTTCTTACAATTATTAAACATATTGATACGTAATGAATTAAATTTTAATAAGTTTGAGAATTCAAGTTTATTTTTTAAACAAAGACAACCAAAGAAATTATTCTTCATGATCGAATATGTTTTACAGATTTTGGAAAGTAAAATAATGAAAATCAAATCAGAACTTATTTCTTAAAAATGCTGAAACATACTGAACTTAACCTAAAAGTGGTTGGTATTTCATATTTTGTTCAAAGTTAATACAAAACATTCTTCTTAAACACTTTGGACATACAAAATTCATCCTTAAAATAGTGGATAGTTAATATTTCATTTTAAATAGAGAATGTAGGAAAAGACTTTTGATTATCAAATATCTTTTAAAGATTGCGTAATTTAAATTAAAAAAAAATCAACGAGAACAATTTCATTTTTCATGAAAGTTGAAATACTGCTTAACAAAATCCTCTTTAATGTGGCGAACAATTGTTTATTTTCTATTTTTAGCAAAGATACCAACAATGACGAAAAACCCGCATGTCCACTTATTTTTTTTTATGACTATGGAATATAAAAGGCGCGAATGTCTGAAAAAACGCATACATGTTTGCAGTATAAATAAACTATGAAAACAAAAATAATTCTATAATTTTCAACGATGTCACAGTCTTCTTATGCATTTAATTCTCTACATGAAAGATTTAAATTTCATGCAGATTTTCATGCGTGTTTATTGAAATCGTGAATCTACTTTAAAACCCTGACTGCAGCTGCTTACTACACCAGCTTTTTTTGCAGCGTTTTGCTATTCATGTTGATATTATATACATTCCTTATTTCAGCTCGTTTGAATTTTAAGTATATTCATGTGGTGCTTTGAATATTTTTATCTCCGCCAGTGAATAGAAAAATAAACAAACATAAAATTTTATTCTACGAATATTTCTTTCAAAAATGTACATTACCATATATCATCATAGAGAGGGAGATCTCATTTTATGAATGCCAACTATATTTCCTCATGCATAGAATTTATCAAATTAAAAAATCACGTTTTACTGTAATTCCTCACGAATTGAAGCGGCTGTGATTCAAATCTTACCTACAAATGCACTGATTTTTATTAATATTATGCACAATTGAATTCTAATCTAAATTTTTAAATTATATTTTCATACTGAATAATTCCGTGTTTGTCATACTTTTTATAAATAATTTCAAATTTTGGCGTTCTACAACTTTATATAGTATATAAATGTATATATATTATATATATTACTTTATAGTTTACTTTATATAGTATATAAATGCAGATTTGTGCCGGCGTCCTGGCCTAAGGGTATCGTTTCTTCTCCGTGATCTAATCGTCCCGGGTTTGAGTCCTAGTTCGGGCATGGTTGTTCTCTACCCTGTGTTCTATTTGTGGGGTGCGTGAAAGATTCCCCCTGTGAAAAGGGGTTGTGCAAGCGAGTGTGTGCGTGTTTCTTCTTCATATGAGCTAGAAGGCAGACTTCTGCCCTCGGGTGCTCAGGGGTCTTTACCCTCAGAAGCTATTGTGCAAAAAACTTGGCTTAAAAATAGTCACACACACACAAAAAAAAATGCAGATTTGTAATTTGTTGTTAACCGCGTATACTGTTTTGTACTTTTATTATCTAATTAAATGACACCTTCCTTTGTGTAGTCTTACTCATTCAGTGAAGAATCCATAAAATACTGTTGTTTTTGTTTCTTATGGCACATTCTACGGACAAGCCCGCTGTTTGAAGACGGCGATTTTAAGCCGGTGTGGGGGAGGAAGCGTCTCTTGTTTGTTTAGTAGCACCAACTAGGGCCAAGAGTACGACTTTGCTACTCACGCATCACTTATTCGCTTGCACAACCCCTTTTTACAGGAGGGCACATTCATACATCTCACAGATAGAACAACGGAAGAACAACCATGCTCAAACCGGGACTCGAAACCCGGACGCCCAGATCAGGAAGACGCGCTACCCCTATGCCAGGACGCCGGTATATAATACTTGATGTGTATAATTGAGGCAATAATAGTAATGTATAATTTTTGCACCTAAATATATATTGTATTAAAACGTAAAATTGAATATCACATTATAAGAATGGGAAGCGATAATTCGATGCTCTTATGGTGACGCACGGTAATGACGATTACGGGTCAATTTAAACTTGATATTCAATCCTATATGTTCATTTTTAATATTTAGCTTTAGAACACAGCTTTTAAAATCGATTTTTTTACTATACATCGCACTTATTATACTTTTATTGTGTGTTTATACGTTTTTAATTTTATACATAATTTTCTTTTGCATTTTTCAGTAATGAAATATTTTTTATTTACATGAAAAGATATCTTTTTAAATTTTATTTTATACTTTTTCTTTGTTTAAATTTTCAAAAACATTTTATAAATATCTTTGCTTTAATTTTTGATATATGTGTTGTGATCGAATGAATGATATATAGTAAATGACTACAGATTTAACGTTATATTTTAGATTTAAATTGTATTAAAACTTTCCACACTTTTTACTCGTATCTCTTTCGACCAGATTAACGTTCCATAATCCCATTATCGTCCCTAAGTTTACCAAGTGTAAAATTTACGCACAAATCAAGTATTTTTAGTTTTTTAAGTTGAATTTATTTTTGTAGAGGCTTAATACACCTTACATTTATTTTTAAATATATTTAATTATTATATAAAAGAAACAAAAGACTAGGTTAATATGGCTTGCTTATTTAATTTAAACTATTTTAAAGAAAAAATAAACTCATACAACGAGACTATTTTGTCACACAAAAAACACACGAGTTTTGCTTGATAAAGAACCCATTGTTAAAGAAGTCACGACTGAAAGTTTTCCTCTAGCGTTGTTAAGTTTATTCTTTTATTGTGATGAATGAATTATAAAATTGAAACTTACTGACACGCTTTTTAAAATTTTTAAACATTAATATAGTTTTTAACAGGTTATTTATGTGGTAAAGAAAATATTTTTCATAAATAATTTTTAAAGATAATTTTTATGACAACAGCGTAATTGAATTCAACTAATCATCAAATAATTCTTAGTAGTTGTTCTATCACTGCATCTAATTACCATTACAAAAAAAAATCACTTTCTTAAATGAAGAAATGCATTTCTAAACTATTTTCAAGTACACTCAATAAATATTCTTCGCTTGCTTCTATATAGTATTTGTCTTATTTCTTTTCATGTGAAGTAAATACTGCCAAGATAGTCTGACTTATTTTGACAGTGTTCTTTATGTACTACCATCTGAAAAAAATTTCTTATATATTTGATGGTAAAAAATTCATTCTTTACTTCATTTAGGTACTTAGGTTCTTTACTTCAATTAGGTACTTTTTTTGCAAACAAATATCTTTGAATTTTGTATTAAAAAACAAGATTTTGTCCTTTCAGTTACCCTTATTTTAGGAAATTAATGCATTATTTTAAATAATCTTAGGGAAAAGTAATATAAAGATGCTGATGTAATTTCATTAGAATATAGAAATAATTTAATAATATTTTCTTCTCAAAAACTTCAAGCTCAACTTATCAAAATCTTTTAAGTAAATCAATCTATTCAGCTTTTTTAAAAGTTCAGATAGTTTATCATATTTGCATATTTTATAAAAACATTTTTCACAAAAACAAGAAATAAATTTCACGATAGTTTTATAGATTAATGCATTATATTTCTAAACTAATTTCATAGAATTAGTCATTATATATACGAACAAAACAGGTTTTTGAAATATCTTAAAGGAAAAAATTATAGCTATATTGGTCAATTCAATAAAATTTCAAGATAGAATTTTTTTCTTTTGTTTTGAAATAAATAAATAAAGCCAGATATTGTCACTGATTAAATAACACTTAAATATTCATATTGAATGTTACTGGCTTCACACGAATTTTTAAAGATAAACAATGAAAAATTTATACAAATAAATTATTCCCTTCATTCAAATAGATATCTTTTTATCAACAAAATATCAATTAAACATACCTTTAATCAAATGTAATGAATATACGAAATCTGAAGAAAATACAGACACAATAATATTTGATCTCTTATTAAAATAGATTCTACAATCTGAATAATTCTCCAGAAGTAAAAATCCACGTGTAATTAATTCTACAGCATATTTACAAAACAACAACTCACCTTTCCGTATATTCCCGCCGCAGAAAACTCTGTCTCTGCAACCATTACGGCGATCCCAAAAATGGCCATGATCAGTGCATAATCACTGACCCTTCTCCTTTTTTCGAAGAGGGCCTTCCTCCTGCCCAGGCGATACCCAACGCTGGGGCGGCCCCCGTGCGTGGTGGAAGAGTTCCTCCTCCGCCGGTTGATGACGGTAGCCCCGGCGGCAGCGCATTCGCCATCTTCGGCGGGGGCCAGATTCACGCTGCTCGATCCCATTTCTTTGAATCGGCGGATGGCCCCGTGCATGCGCAGGGGCAGGCTGGGAGGGGGGCCCGTGCCCGAGGGGACCCCCGAACCACCGAGGGCGGCCCCCACGAACCCCGCTGTCACCCCTACGCTGGCCGTGGTCCCTTCAGGTCAACCACTCCATAAAAAAATCCATTTTGAAGACGTGGGTTTTGTGGAAGAACGGAGCAGTCTCGTCGGAGTCACATTCTTACTCTGATGCTGGGATCGAGATGCTGAGCTAAGAGTAAGCCGCCTTCTGTTGTCAGGTTTGGAAGCGGTGCCGCGCATGCGCCGCTTCTGGGTAGGGATTTTGTGTGGGGAAAATAAGAGATTTGTTTCCCCCCTCAGATCTTGGGTGCTAGGTATACCGCAGATGTCCTTGGGCAGCGATGGATTTTGGAAATTGATGTGTAGTTTTTGCTGTTATTATTTTGCGTGACTTGGCATTTTTTATTTTTATCTGTAAGGTGCGAAAATAGTTAAGGGAAATAATTTTTCTTATGAGAGAGAGAGAGAGGTCGTTTAATTTATTTTGAAGTGCTATTTAAGATGAAGTGTAATTGACGTAAAGTGAGAGCTTTTGTGTTCTCTGAGGTCAAGGGTTTTTGTCTTTATCAGATAGGAAATAAATTTGCACTGTATTCAATTTTGTTATTTTAATCATTCATAACTTATTTTAAGAACTCCAGTAGAATTTTGAGAAAAACGCTGATTTATGGTATCAAAATAAATGAAGATTAATATTAGAAAATAGCGATGAAAAACACTTGTTTATCAGTTGTCAAATTTATAAAATTTGAGAAAAAAAAGAAGAAAAAAATGTAAAATAATTTGGTGGAAAATAATTTTAATAAGTATTTTTTGTATAGTTAATAAATCTTATTTACTGTTGAAAGACTTTATGGCTTAAGTATTGAATAAATTTTCATAAAAATGGGGTTAACAACAGTGGTAGAGAACAATTGTGAGATATTTTATTACTTAATTCATTTTATTAACCAAAAAAAAACAAACCCAGAAATGTATAATAACAGATACCATTATTGTTTTTTGTGTGTCTTTTCTTTTACTTATTCATTTAATTCATTGATTTCATTTTAAACGCACTAGAGACCATATTGTTCAAATTTTGCCAATCATTTTAGTGTTTGACTTTAACAAGCTTTTAGCTTAAATCGTTTTAAATGCGCTTTTACGGAAGTTTGATGGAATTTTAATATTGATAGAGATAAAGAATATTTAATTATTGCTTTTTTAATTATCAAAGTGCTTGAATCTGAACAATTCAAATCAAAGATTTTTGGAATTGCGTGTAAAAAGATAAGGGGAAACAAAGGACAATAATTCTGCATTCATTTTAAGTAATAAAATATGTATGGGGAAATTTGATTTTTGCAGATTTTACGAAGATTTTTCTAATGTATTCTATTTAGTAGATTTAGTGGGTCGAACATCTGTAAATATGACAATTACTTTCTTATATACTTCATCTATGTTTAAAACTTATCTATTTTACTTCCCTGTTTATATTATATATGTTTCTTTCTACTTGTTAAGAATGATATACTCCTTAAAATTAAAGTAGCCACTGCTTGTTCGTCTCTTTTGGTTTCATAAGATTTAACTTTTCTTATTCATGCTTGAAATAAACGCGAACGTTCGAAAGTTCAAGTTACTGCGTTATTTGTTTTACGCAAAGCCATTTTTAAGACATGTAGATTTGGCAGATATAACAACAATTCATTATTGTTAGCAATTTTAATATTCGGATGCATGGCTTATCTATGACATCGAGGAAACCACATCACTGATGTACCAGGAATTTAATTCACTGATTTTGCATCAGAATTTAATCTTGTCGATTACATATTGTTGAAATGCTGTGTAAAACACCTTGTTGATGATGATCATTACCTATACTACGTCAGTATATCGATTTCTTTTCTGAATCGTATATGAAACCTACATTATTCTGAGCCATACAAGGTATTGTAATGAGATGATTCCTTACTTCCCCGCAAAACTCCATTTAGGTAAACGAAACATCCGGTATCATTAACCTTCCTTCTAGAAATGAATGAAATATCAGAATGGAGAGCAAAATAAACATCATATTGGGGAGATCTATCTACCTAGGTATCTACTAAGACATCTATCTAGAATCACCAGCTAAGAGGAAACCGCAGCTAGCTGAATTTCAAAAAAGGCCGAATAAAAAAAGTTTGAAAAAGAATTTTTTCTAATTACAAACCATAAGGATTGTAACATACACTCTTTTAATAATATACATTTATTTGAATTATTAAAATTGTTATCAGATAAATTTATATATCAATTATTTACTCATTTATAATAATATATTGGAATACTAACTATTCTTTTAATTAGTTGTACTATTTTCCTTGAAAAAAATACTGTAAAATAATTTTTGATATTATATTTGTTTGAAATTTATTATTCCTTTTTAACCGACGATAATAATGAATTGCTTTTATATGTAGTTGAGAAATTCAATAATTTCTGATTAATTATTCAAGGAATTTGTTACAATACGCGACAGTCAATCATTGCCGGCATCCTGGCATAGGGGTAGCACGTCTTCCCCGTGATCTGGGCGTCCTGCGTTCGAGTCCTGGTTCGGGATGGTTGTTCTTCATCTGTTCTATCTGTGAGATGTGTGAATGTGCCCCCCCCCCTGTAAAAAGGGGTTGTGTAAGCGAATGAGTAGCTAAGTCGTACTCTTCTTGGCCCTAGTTGGCGCTACTAAAAAACAAGAGACGCTCCCCCACCGGCTTAAATCGCTCTCTTCGTAACAGCGGGCTTGTCCATGGCAAGTGCCATAAGAAACAACAACAACAATTATTAAATCAGTGAGTCACACAAGTTGTTAGTGATTTTTTATCATGATATACATAAAAAAATAAAGGAAGGATGAGGTGGAATTTTGGAAATGGTGGTGGCTCAGCTATCGTTCTTCTCACCAGATTATATTTCAAAATTATGAAATTCATCCCAAAATAAGCTTGGAAAATTTTCGAAATGGGTGGTGGTTAATGCAATTAAAACAAAATACATTGTTATGGTGAACGTTAAGAAATGTTCTTAATGCTATTTTTACAAACATCATTCGTTACATTATTTGAACTTAATACCTTGATCAAAAAGTATCCGGAATACTTCATTTAAAATACATTTATAATAGATGTCGTCTGCAAAATTTGATCAAATACTTTTAAGCATCAATAACAGTCAGGTTTTATAAGCATCTGGAAACAGTCAGAAATTAATTAAATTTCATCTCCAAAAATAAATTTATTTTTACTGAGATACGAATTTTAATTCTGACGCATTTTCAAAGTGGTAGAAATAATTGAATACAGTTGTATACATTACAATTTGCTTTCACAAAATAATTTTTGCGACAAAAATATTGAGGTGCGTTGGCCTAGAGGTAAGGTCCCGGTCAAGGATCTCGAAGATTCCAAATTGGAAAGCCAAATCCATTGAAGATCCATTGTGCACGCTGTCATGGTGTCCTAAATCTGACGTCCAGAGCAAATATCCTCTTGCTAGTGCGAGACAGAAGTTTAGAAATGGAATCGCCAGCTCAGATGTCATTGTTCTTGTCAAAATTAAACAGTTCGTTCCGAAATTGCCTTAGTGTTACTTTCGAACACGACGCTAATATAATAAGTTTTAAACTGACAAAAATACTTAAAATGTTGCAAAAATACTTTAAAGATGATACCAAAAACAATATTGTTTGAATGGAATAAAATATGTGAAGAAGATAGAGAATCCGCCATCGATGAAACATGCTCTAGAAACCACTCACTTCGTCTAATCACCAACATGTCAATTACGCCAGAGAACTGAGGTTTAGCTATCCTTATTTAACAATTAAAGGCATCATTGAACAATTTCATACATAGAAAACATGAAGACAATAGGAACATTGGAGGAATAATTCATGGAGTGTGAATTAAGGTAATGTGTCTTTTCACAGTGCTATTATTATTCATAAATTTTTGAAAAAAAAAGAGTTATCAAATATGGATCTACAAGCCCCATATTCACCTGATATGGCGTCTTGAATTTTTATTATTTCTTAATTGGAAATTGTCTCTTAGAAGTTTCCGTTTTGAATTCATTAAGTTGATAAAAGAAAATTCGCTACGAACTCTTGTTTCACAAAGATAGCTTTCAGGCATGTTTTGTTGATTGGAAAAAGTTGGCTGAAGTGCAATGTAGTTATAAGAGATTACTTCGATTTGGATGCAATAAATTTTCACCAATAAATTTATATCTTTTATTTTATGCCCCCATTCCGGGTAATTTTTTTTTATAAAACCAAATAATTTGATTCTGGTCATCATAATTGGTAAACCTGAATTATTCAAAAAAAAAAAATTGATTAAATTTTTGAAAAAAATTTTTTGAAGATAAATATAATTTTCTCGGAAAACTTCTAAATTATGCCTCTTATTAGTTTAATCCAACCATGCTATACTTAAGAACAATTTTCGAAGAAAATTCAAGTTTTCAGAACTCAATTATATCGAAAAAATTTAATTCATAACTTCTCAAAAGAAAGATTTTTTTTGAAGTATGAAATAAATATAAAACTTCTTTAAGGAGATAAAAATGACGACATAAGAAAGCAGAATGAATTCATTCTTTTATAAAAGAGTTTCTTATTGAAAAATAAAACGAAAGCTGAAAAAATAATTAGTTTGAAAATAAATCTTTTTGAATCAAAGGTCTCAACGAAATAGGAAATTCCTTTAAAATGACATGCCTTAAAGGGCTTTGATTTTAACTTTTATATTATGTTCTTAAATTTCTAGTCATCTTTCTCTGGTAGAAAAAACAATCCATGTTTCTATGCTTTATAATTTACTTAAGTCTTAAAATAGAAATAGGAAAAAAAAATATATCTCGTGCTTAAAAAAAAAGGATACATTTTTGCATTAATTAGTGAGAAGAAAGGCCTCAGGTTTTGAAGTATGAAAATAACTTTGAACATGCGTTTATTCGATATCAAGGTCTTTAATGAGAAAGTACAGACAAACTTAAGCCATAACGATTTTTTATACTTCTTATTGATGGTTAAGCTGAAATAATGTATTTCTGGATAAAGAACATAAAATTATGTGTATTGAAATGTTCTATACCTATTTCATCATATATAAGGATTTTTCCTATTTCTGCAATATTGCGTCAAACAGAAGCAACTTCTTAAAATAAAGAATTTTCAGAAACAAGTTTCTTACAACCTTTTGAAATGTAGTACAAATTAATTCACACTGAGTATAGTAAAAGACAATTGTTCTTCATTGCATAAAAATAAATAAGTTCAGTTGCATATAATTTCAACCCTACAGTGCATGATGTTTTATGTTTTTACAAAAAAGTATGTGTTTTGAATAGCTTCATAAAATTCAAGAAAATTATATAAAAATATAAGTATTTTTTTCATGAAATTAAAAAAACCTTAAAATGTACCAAATGGTTACATTATAAATTAACCCTTTCTAGGGCCATGGGAAGTATGCTTCCTACCAAATTTATCAATCTTTGTATGAAATTATGTAGGTTGGCATAAGTTTTGACAAATTTTTTAGTAAGTCAGAAACTTAGATGCTTCAGTTCTTTATCTCAGACAAAATGATGTGTCTTGATTTGTTATTTAATTATTAATTAATCAAATTAATTAATTAATCAAATTAATTAATTAATCAAATTAATTAATTAATCAAATTAATTTTATCTAATAAGCTAAATGAATCCCTTTTCTTATCCTAATTTCAAGCCTAAAAAATATTTAAACATAATATGACTAGAAAAAAATGGCCCTTTAAAGGGTTAAACAATATCCCAGAGACACAAATCACATTATAACAACTCTGCAATAAAATAAAAGTCCCATTTTACTAATATATTGTTTATGAAGTAAAAAACAAAGTATTTTGACTTTATTCTTAATGGCAGAGCTATACATACAGCAACAGTCATTGTATTTTCCCGAGTTCCAGTTTAAATCTGTCACTATTATCATATATCTACCTTTTATACAAAAGTTTATGAAAAAAAATTTAAAAAATAATTTCCAAACACTCATGGTTGCTCTATGGAAGAGTCATGTGAAATTTATAAATGGAAATAAAGATAAGCAGCCAAATAGCTACACTATTCACTGAAGGGTTAATAAAAGCCACAAGCTCTATATATAGCTTAAAAATTAAGAACCTGCACTTTCCAAATGGAGAAAAAATACGCAATTTTGTCAATAATTAAATTTAATTCTCGATTTTCAAATGATTCAAAAAGAGTGTTTTTGCATTTGTCTCGCTGGTTCTTCCGAAAAAATAAAATACTGCACAAGCTAATATAAAATTATGTTCTGAAGTTTTTCAAATTGAGTTTGTTACGCATCAGTTAGATCTTGAAGTTAAAAGTATTTTGAGGTTTTCGAAGACCTCTCAAATCCGATAACGACCAAAATGAGTATCAATCTATTACAATCAACGAAAAAGCGTCTTAGAAGAGCTAAAATATTCAAATTGAGAGCTGAAAACTATTTACACTAACTTTGATGTCTCTGTAAGTTCATTAAACATTCATTGTTGATAGCGATTTCAGAATTTTTAATGGAATGAAATCATACGAAGCAATACATCATCACCTTAAAGATTATGTAGCATTTATAATTAAAATGTTGCCTCTTTCTATGCTGTGATGTTAAACTAAACCAAATTCAAAAAGGTGGTGGATTCCAATTAAAACTGATTTGGAACGCATGGCTAGCGCAATGTGTAGATGATATTACTTCATTATTCTTTTATAAAAAGGATTATTTTTCTCTAACTCTATGTCTCTCCATTAAATTCCAATTGATTTTTTTTCAATATCTCTCAAATTCTCAATTCCAAGATTCGCCAATAGAGGCATGGCATATAATCTCATACAACGAATCTAGTTCTTTTCTTTTTACTTACATATTCATTATGAAATAGCTATTTTTGATCAAAAATAAATTCATCGAATAAAGATATATCATTCCCCTCCCCGTCGAATGTAATATCATCTGGTTGAGCTCTTATCTCTTTCGAGCTTTAGAAGGATGATTAAGTTTAGTTTAGTTATATTAACGTCCTGTTTTTAAAATAACAGTAGGAATATTTTGGGATGGACCTCGTCATTTCGATCCGCTGTCAGATGACGAGGACGACACCAGAGGTGGCCTCCCTCTCAAAACTTTCACACCACAACAGTGGGAGGACGTTTGGTCCGACGCATTTAGAGTGCATCTGACCCTCTTACACGGCGGTTCTTGGAATCAGGTCTCGAACCTGAAGCCCTCCTGTTCCGAAGCCGAGATTTTACCACTAGGCCATCGCGGCCCTAGAAGGGGGATTGAACCCTAGAAGTTTTCCCCTAAATTAAATGTGAACCCATTTCCTTTAATGTTCTCCACCAAGAAAATTAAACTGCTATGCTGAAGATGCAATAGTTGGGGTTTGTAGTGATCACAGTTGTAATAATCAATCGGATGAACTGATCAAAATAGAGTGGATCAAATCTTCCATATCTAAATACATATAAAATCTGCCGGACCTAGTGATCAACAATTCTCTTATACTGATCAATTTAGATGATCAAACAGGCCAACGAAAGGATCAGAAAAAAAAAATGGGAAATTCCTCTGTTTTCTTTAAATCCTTATTGTCTGAACCAACAATCCCCTTCTAATCTTTAGTGTTCTGCCTCCTTCCATTCAATGAGCTATCGCTGTGACGTGTTGAGCATGAAAGAAAAACGCGATCTTTTGAAAGAATAGGATCAATTTCCCAGAGAAGTCAGCAGAAGGTTTGGGTATAATGAATCGTTTCATTCATCGCTGATTCATACGCTGAGTGATACTGTATCTGTCATTTTTAAATATGTATGAAATGACGCGGTCTGATAGATGTGGGCAAAATTGACTATTCTGTTCATTTGTACAAAATTGAAATGACATACACACAGAATTCTGTACAAACACAATGTATTGAATGAAAAATCCTGTACATTGTGACGAGTTTTCTAATTAAAAGGAATGAATAATACGAAATAATTCGTGTGGTCCGTTCTTTTCTGCTGTCCTTGTGTTCTTACAGAATTGTATTTTTTCGGGCGTTTTGGTTGAAATAATCGTTCGGATGTAATCGTTTTGGATCACTTTAACTTGGACCCAAAAGAATCACTACTAGCGGTTCTCACTAATCCTTCTTTAGTTGCTACCTAGATGTTTTAAGACCACTTTGATCAACACAAGATTCAATTCAGTTAAATTAACATAAAAAATATCAAAATGCAGATAGCAATTCATTACAGCAATTTTATTGGTTTAAGTTGTTGGGTGAGTCATTCAAAACTGGTCACTTTGTCCCGAATATCGACTTAATAAGGAGATGGCAAAATTGTAGCATAGATTTTTTTTTTTTTTGCGTTGAATAAAAGGCTATTAACCTGAGAGAATAAGTTAAAATAAAAATCATAGGTATTAAAAATTACCAAAACAATGAAACATCGAACGCTGACAGCTTAAATAAGGTACGAGTAATTGCAAATATACAAATAAAAGCCTTAAATTTGCAAAATAAGATTAATTTTTTTTTCAATCTGTACAAAAGTTTTGTTAATTCCGTTGAAATAAATGTTAAAAAAATTACTACTACAAAAAGAAAATACCCGATAACATTTCGGAAAGATATCCGCATTATTTTTTGAAAAATTCGACTTCATTGATATGATGGCGTTATAACAGTTGATCTTCATAAATTAAAGGGTAAAATTTAAATATGAAAAGGAAATTTTTTTTTTTATAAGGCGACTGGTTTTTGAAAAATATTGAGTCTGACTGCAAGTGTGAGGGTAATCGAAAAAGGTTTTTGGGCTTCATAAATGAGGGGAAATATTAAGTTTTTATTTAATTTCCGGATTTTTGTTTGAAAAACAGTAATTATAATATTATCTAAAATCGCAGAATAACATTTTTAGAATAGTATTTTTTTCCTTTCTAGAAATTTGGCCTTGATAAAAAAAATTTTACGGATTTTTATTGATTGAAAAAAGAGAATGTAATGCATTTCGACCATTCTATTTTTTTTGAAAAAATATGATTTTACAAAAAATAATGCGAGTATCTATTAGAAAATTTTACTAAGCATTTCTTTTTGTGTAATATATAATTAATTGTAAATGCAAAAACTTTATTACCTAAAATTAAATCACTTTTAAAATTAAAATACTTTTCCTATTTTACACTTTTTTAAAAATTTGCTCTTGATTTAATTTAGATAATTTATTTAGGTCAGATTTCTTCAGATATTCTAGATATATTGTACAGAACTTTTTCATAATACATTTGCATTTAAACTTTTCCTCTCAGATAAATACCTTTTATATAAACGCGAAAAAATGTTGCAACTTTCCTTCTTCTCCCCTCTTTCCACCTTACCCGCACCAGTATCTGGGAGCAATTAAAATACCCTTTTACTGATGACCAACTTAAACTGACCAAATTACTGCTATGGTTTTTTTTCCCATGTGAAAAGAACAATTCGATTGGACTCTTACCCTTCAGCCTGAATCCCTGATTCAAGAATCAAGAAACGGGTTTAGCAAGATAAAGTCGAAATCAAGAGTTTTCCGCATTTTCACTAGGTAATGTGCCGTATCGCAAAGTTCGTGCCGGGTTCCGCAATTGCTTCACATTCTCCTTTCACTTCTGATTTCGCAAGTCTCCGGTCGAGCATCTTAGCGAAATATGCACCTGCAGCAGAAATAACTTTCTTTACAAACAATCTCTTGGTAAAGGACAGAGTTATAAAAAATGTGACTACAAATCTAAATGTACCACAAACAAGTCTGCATGTCGCAAAAACCAACCAATTGCTATACAATTTTAAGTGTCACCAATCTTTAGATTGCACTAATAAGTAAGCATCATTTTATCATAGGTTTCGCAAATTCATTTCCTTAGTTGTAATAATATGTTAAACTGCTTGATTCTTTGTATTATAGTTTTCAATTGGTTGATTGATGATTGATTCTATCGACTCATTTGTTGTTTGCTTGATTCTTTAGATATCGAGAAAATAGAATTGCATCCATTTCCTTCATTGCAATAATCTTTTAAATCGCTTGATTCATTGATTTACATTTACTTGAGTCTTTAGATATCAAAATAGATAAATAAATAAATAAACAACGTTTAATTTAAGCGTATAGAAACTTTGCTGTTGTTTCAGCACAGATCTTATTTTCACTTTAACGAATGCTCGGTAATTAATGTGCAGATTATCTAGGTAACTCGCAGACTACCTAGGTAATCTTTGAAATGAAACAATTTTCCACACTTTAACAGATTACTCTTGTTATTGTGCAGATTAGCTAGCTAAAATGCCGCTTAATTGATTTCTGCCCTTTAGTGGCAACATTTATATTAAAAGAAATTATGCCTGCTTGTGGGCTGGCTTACGATTTTTACCTTGCACGATACATCAAATGATGATCATGGTGTAAAAATGACACAAAATACATCAAAGGGGGGAATGTTGAATCTAGAGATACAAAACTTGGCTAATTAAACTTTTCAAAATTTTTAAAATTACATTTGTATTTAAAGAATAACTGAAACTTTATCATTTTTCCTCACTAACTATGAAGGAGTTTGCCGAACATACCGCATTTAAACCTCATTTAAAAATACAAAAAAAATCATAATTTTAATTCCTTTAAATATATCTTTAAATCCAAAAAAACATTTCATAATATTTTAAGTAAATTTTAAAGTAATATTTTTCATTTCTTCAATTACTACGTTTATTCACGCGAGTCTTTAAGCGAATTAAATACAAAAACTGTATTTTATTCGTACACATTTTAATACAACTCACATTATCATTGTTATATAAACTTTCAAATATGATATACAGACGGAGAAGATAAGTTTAAAACATGTTACTATATTCCGATTACTGATTCAAATTTTCTTAAAGAAATTGCTATTAAATGAATTCAACAAACTCATTGAAGAATATTCATAAACGGGCTCCTATAATATAATATCTCCTTTAACTGCTTTGGGTTCATTAATTAATTGTCAAGGGAGATTATTAGAAACTTCGAAGTATTATTATAAACGCAATTTAAGTCTATATATTATAATCGATTATATATTTTAATACAATGCATACAAACAATTCATGTCTGCTAATGATTTTCGTAATCCGTGGTTATATAAATTATAAATATTAATTTGTGCTTATAGGCCATAATTTTATATTTGAATGATTGCAAACATAACGTTATATACATGAATTCTTTAATACATTAGGTAGATGATAACACTGGATGGTTTTATCAAACATATAATTGTAATAATTCAGTTCTAAGCATAATATTAACATATCTGAGATGGCTGAATACGAACAATTTTAAACAACACAGTGCTTCTTTATTAAGTTCTTTTAATTATTAATTTTATTTCAATTATTAGTTTGGATTAAAATGACGCAATTTAAGATTAATATTCTGTTACTTTATAAAGGTAGCATGGTGTGAAATAATTTCAATGGCGAATTAAATTTGGAGGAAATGTGACACAAGTTATTTCTTTCAAAATTTTAAATTTATTCATTATTTTATAGAAGATCCGCTTGAGTTTATATCATATTACGAATAAAATGCAAAATAATTGCCACGACATATTTATTATGTATAATGATGTAAATATTCTAAAAATGGTATTTGCGCAAGTTTTATAATTGCTGACGTGTATGAAATCACACACTGTCTAATTTGAGAGCATTTACTAAATAGAGTGTTATTGACATTGATTTCTAATATAATAATTCACAAATACAATACTATGTCTGAATGCGTATTTATATTTATGCTGATTTGCTCCTAACAATAGATGAGTGATTAATTTTCAAGTAAATTTTAAAGATAATTCTTTAAAATTAACTACATATCAGTCGAATAAAAGAAAAACGAAAAGTTCAATCTTATTTATAAGAATCAACATTTGAAAAAATGTAGCTGTATTATATGATTAAATATTCTTTCTTTTATCACACCTTTATATTGATTATAGCTTCAAATAGGACCATTAAGGAATAGCATTAAGGTCTCGGCTTAGGGAATGTAGGGCTGTAGATTCGAAACCAATTTCATTGAAAATTCGTCGTATATGTAGGCCTAGCAACATTAAATCTCACGTCATGGATCAAACGCCCACCCATCGGTATGTTTAGTTTAGTTTAGTTATATTAACGTACCGTTGTAAAGCAACACTAGGGCTATTTTGGGACAGACCTCGTAATTTTGAACCGCGGTCAGATGACGAGGACGACACCTGAACTGGCATCCCCTCTCCACACCACACCAGCGGTAAGACATTTGGAATGACGGATTTTACGTGCAACAGACCCCCTTACACGACGGTTCTTTTGTGGAATCGGGTCTCGAACCTGAAACCCTACGGCTCAAAAGCCGAGACCTTACAACCAGGCCACCGCGGCCTCCCATCGGTATGATGCGGAAGTTTGGAAAGCATGACCAGATGTCATCTTTATCATCGTACCAGAGTTTAAAATTACGACGTACATCCCAATAATGTCCTTGCGCCGTTTTCAAATAAAATGTTAATATAACTAAACCAGATCAACCAATCCAATGGTGAATTTGAATAATTTTATATCTTTTTTATTATTTTATATCTTTCAGTTACAAATTCAAATTCACTAAAATTATCAACATATTTTATTTAATATGGTCGAAAACTTGTCACTGCTGTTGCATAAATCAGAAGGAATAGCTCAACTTTTTACAAGGACATCATTCAAAACCGAATTATCAAACTGCCGCAGATAATAAATAATGCACGGGAAGTGAACCGCACATCTTAGACCAATTCCATGCAACACATGAGTGAAATCTTATAGGAAGGAAGTCCAATCTTCGGCGAAGATGCCATTAATAAGTAAACACCACCATTATTGAACCATAACTGTAATTGTGAGCCTAATTATGTATAAAATATTATAGAAATATGAGAGATCATGGATTTCTAATTGAAGCCCACATACAATTTTCGAAATGTTCTTTATGGATAGGTAATAACAAAATACATGCAATTGTGTTGCAAACGAACTACTTACATTATCTTAATTCAACTCGGTTAGATAAAATTTACTTTTAAAGTTACATGAGTCATATCTCAAAATTCTTTTGAGATATGACTCATGTAACTTTAAAAGTAAACACATCAATATTACACATTCGAGGTGTGAGTATGTTTATCTGTGATAGCATATTTAATGCATTATATATTTGCATAATTAATAGATCTTAAATTGAGAATTGAGTCTTGAGTCCGTAAACTTTCAATCGAAGATGAATATTTCAGTGAAGATTCTGTCACTAGGTAGACGCAAGCCAACAAATTTATTAGAGTTTAAAGTAATAACTGTAAATCTCTTTTCACTTGAGGGTAATAATCTTTTTCAAACTTTTGGAAAGCAAAAATATATGCACTTTAAGTAAGTGCACTCAACTATTTTTGGTTCTGAATGGAAGTAACTTCAAGCGTTTATTTTTATCATTGCAATTTTTCGAAGATGAGTTGAAAGAATCTCACAGAAATGTAATATAGTTTATAATAAAAAATATCAAAAATATTATAGATTATTTGATATATATATCTAAAATATAAAATATAAATTTCAATGTAATTCCTTCCAATTCTCCGATTTCTAAAGAAAATACGAGCCATTTATTTTCCTTGATAGTTGTAACTATTTTTATCTGTTTTGTCTACCAGGAGATCTATCTAAGTAAAAATAACTGCTCTTTTCATTTTGTAAAATGGTTTCATTTCTTTTTCTAACTCAAATCTGATTTATTTCTCTTCATTAAATGTATCATATACGAATGCTACGAATTATATGGCCATAAAAAAGTTGTCTTAATATATAGTAACTCTTTCAATATTTAAGTCTGAAAAGCTGCTTCGTTAAATTCTATTGAAATGTTATTAGTGATTCTTAGAAAGTAAGTTAGTAATTAGTATCAAAACAATGTTACAAAACATCCAATTTACTGAAATGGTAAATTTCCCGATAAATTTTTGTTAATTTACGATTAAACAAACCGAATAGAATCTTTTAAAGAGAAGGTAAATTTTAAATCATCTATAATCGAATATTCTCCGAAAGGACCTCTGTTGCTCTAATAGGTATCTAAATTTGAAAAGCATTCCTTCAAAGTTAATATGCGCAATAATACATTGTGCTTAGTACTCCTTCATTTCTACAGAACTGTCAACATTTTTTTGTAAATGAGTCCACGATCGCATCAATTCATTCTCGATCCATTAATATTGAGAAATTTTTAATTGCCTTTGAATATTTGATGAAAGAAATTAATCTATTGGAACTAAATCTGGAGCACTTGACGAGTGATGTGAAAAAAAAAAGAGATCATGCGGGTGGTGAGAAATTCAAGAAAAATGGATGCTCGTTTATAGAAGTCTATTTTTTTACTCCTGCAAATCTAGTCCCTTTAGTTGAAATTCTTTGTAGTAAAACTATGTGTTGCTTGACTGAACCATTTCTGAACTGCTTGTAACAAACATTCATAGAAAAGAAAATGATTAATTAGATACCTGCATTTGCACCACTTGGAACGTCCAGGAGGATAGATTTTTATCTCATCATCTTAACCCTGTAATGATGATTTGGCCGGTTTCGGACGATCACATATTTATTACTTAATAGCGAGGAAAGTGATTTCAATTTTATAGAATTAAAGATTACCGAAGTCTCTCCAATTATTATCTCTTTCTGGCATTTAAATCCATATGACTATTATCCACAGATGCCTATCCTTTTATAACCTCTATTTAACTTCTTAGACGTCATGTCACCAAACTTCATTAAATGCTCTTGCCTAAAAGAAAAGAAAAAAAAAAGTGAAAATAAGAAAAGAGGAACAGTTGCATGAAATATGAAATATATTTCATGTAACATGGTTATATGAAATATACCATTCAGTTTGCATGTTAAACCTCGTTCTGACGGCCTGTTGCCTCTGCGGATATGATCGCAAATCTGCCATCTGACCCATAGTAGGACCACCCCCACCCGTAGACGTCGATTGGGAGCTTCTCGTAAATTGTCGGTTAAATGTGCAGACTTCAAGGAACCCGAAAATCACAAGAGAGGGAAAAATGTATGTCTCAAGAAGTGCATGGGCCGTCAGAACGGGCTTAAGATCTCCATAGGAGGTTCAGAAATGTGAATTGTAAACTTGAATCTTAATTGTATGTATTTAAATAGTACTTATTTAATTTTGATTATACAATAAAATTGTATCATCAAAATGTTCGCATTGTCGTGAGTCACTCACTGATATCAATGAATGCAATTAGGTTGACAGAACCAATTTAATTGCACATATGTAGATAGTTTTATTATCTCCAGATAATACAAATAAATTGGTGTTGCCAAACAAAATGTACTCATAGGTAAAAAATTTCACGATTATGATTATTGTAATTATAGTTTGCCATTGGCTTAAGTAATTACACACGATCATTTGAGACATTTTAAATTATCGGAGAACATTTTATATAAAGCTGACCAGTGTTAAGTCTATTTCGCCAATTCGGTTTAATCATTCATCTAAAGCACTTTGAGAATGTTTCTGAATTGCTTTAGAAAATTTTTACTATTTTCTTTTGGTAGAAAGATTTTTCTATTAAAAAAAATACTAAAAATGGAAATTCAATTAAAAAACAGAAAAAAATCTTCTCTTAATTTCGAGTCTCTTGACCATAACAATATATCATGATATTTTAAATTTGATTTGATTCTCATGTCTTTGTCTGGCTTGATAGTATCAGCCATTGCATTCTGTATACAAAGAATTTTCCATCACCGAATATAAGGAAAGAATGCAGCCTAAAAATATTGATAAAAGGAAAAAAAAAGGAAAATTCTGCTATAAAGTTAATATTAGTATCGAGCAATTATTTTATCATAAGACTAACAGTGACAAAAGTACGCAAGTAAAGATTTGACAAAAGCATAAAAATGCTTCTGAATTTCTATACGACAAAAAAAAACAACATTTATACCATTATACCATTTGCGTTTAAAACTAAAGAAAATTTTGTACGTAAATAAATATTAAAAAACCTTCTTTTCAAACCTTCTTCAAAATCTTCAAAACGTGCGAAAATGGTTTTTGAACATATTACTTCGAAGTTATTGAAGAAAATTTTTACAATTTAGATAAATTTATAGTTGTCTAAAATTCTAATCAGAAGTTTGAGAAACATTTTCTTAGTGCTTTCTTTTAGTTATTTCTTACTACCTTAGAAATAATTCATGTTGGCAACTGTAAGTTCCAGGAGATGTTAAGATTGGGAGGAAGGACAGTATGCCAATTTACAGACAATATGCGAATCAAAAAACATTATGTTATAGCATTGAAAAAATTTACTTTTTCAAAGGAAATATCTGAATTAAATTCATTGAAGTTTCTATTGAATCCATTATTCTCTCAATTATATATGTCATAATGTATGTTCTCAATATATTTACGGTAGATTAGGAAAAATTCGTGGTTAAAATAATTTGTGACACCAGAATATGCTTAAAATATTTTACAATCATACGGATGACTATTTGAATGGGAGCTAAAGTAAATTACCGTATAAATTGATCCTATGGTTAATTTAAATTATCGATGACAGTTACTAATAATATTTATAAGAGGAAAAAATAACGAAGAGAAATAAGAACTTTCATATCCGTATATCCAATTGGTACTTCCATATTCTTGAGAAATAAAAGAACTTAGTAAAAATATTTTACCTAATTTAAGCATCTTTGTAAAAAAGCACCTTTAGGGAATCACAATTAGTGAAAGCATCTTTGTGTAAGTAACATTTTTACAACATATTTATTATAAAAATACAACTAGAATCAATCACAAAGATAGTTGAAAACATCTTTTTCTAGGTAATATTTTGACAACATATTTATTACAAAAGTCAGTTTCAAATCTACCACAAAGTTAATTGAAAACAAACATTTTCTATCAGGAACGCATAGATTTAGCGTTTTTAATTCTTTTTGTTCATGTGTAAGACAATGAAAATTTTGTATTGGCCATCATTAAATAGTTTTCACGTCTGAAAAAAAGTACATTTTCCAAGAAAGAAGTCTTCTGATGGCATTTCAGCATTACTTTTTACGATCTGGTTGGATATAGATACTCAGACGGTTGAGAAAAATCTATCCCAAAGAAATCCGAGAAAAGAAGTGAAATCGTATTTAGGCGGCGAGACTCGAAACACCCCTCTAAAAAGGGTGAGTTCTAACTTAATGTCTCCTGAAGAATCAATTGTGTTACCTTCCATTTCCTCTAAAAATCTCTTTTATGAAATTTTCTCTGCCATTTTTGAGGAGGAGGTGCCGAAAAGCTCGCTTTTAGTTTTACTTGGAAGAAGAGGAATAAAAAGAAAGGGTAGGCGTTTCGCAGAACACACGTAGAAAATATTTTTAGAGTTCTGATGCTTGTAAAACATTTATTCCTTCTATGGAAATCAGTTATTTTGAAGCTTGAAAATAGATAAGGTTTATTTAGACAGGAAAGAATGAAAAACTAGAATTACTGAATTACTTTTGGATAAGGGATACGTCATGCATGTTTGAATTTTTTTTATTATTATCCAAAATTTATTTATTCTTAATCAGCCACATTTGACCACCAGAAAAAATTAGTTTGCCAAAGATATTGAATGAATTTAATTTCATTTTAATCTCATTGATATAAATTTACACCCCAAAACAATTTCTGTCAATAAACTGTTCTTAAACATCAAGTCATAGCAATTAAGGCAGTGTTGTTTTTGTGGTTTTAGATTTTTTCTGTCTATTTGTATATGAATCTGTGCAATGGAAACCAGCCCCATGATATCCTACTGCAATTAAAAATATAATTTACAGTTCATCTCTCTTTTACCTTTCACCTTACCAGTAACATCACTTTTTTATTACTCAGGTAAACTACATATATATTAAACAGAATCAATCTTCCTGACTTTCAGCAATGGAAAAAAATCATACGCTTCATGGATTAAATATTTCTCGAAATAATGAAAATGATTAGAATTTCAAACAAAAATGTAATCTATTGCGTAAAATTAAACAAAATTTAAAAAAAAATAGGCAAAAATTTAGGAAATATTTATAATTATTATAATTAATTTTGGAGTAAGAATTTAATAATAATAGTAATGTTTTTGTTATTTATGGCACTTTCCATAGGCAAGCCCACTGACGAAGTCAGCGATTTAAGCCCAGTTTGTGCATTAACTTCGGAGGATAAAGGCCTCTGAACACCCGATGGCAGAAGTCTGACTATTAGCTCATATGAAGATGACATTCACTCATTCGCTTGCACAACCCCTTTCTACAGGGGGAGGGGGGCTCTTTCACACACCTCACGGATGGAACACAGAGTAAAGAACAACTATGACCGAATCAGGACTCGAACCCAGGACGTCCAGATCATTGAGAAGACGCACTAGCCCTAGGTCAGGACGCCGGAATAATGATAGTAATAATTTAATAATTAGTAAATTAATTATCATTGGCGCCTTTAATCTTGAGCACTTAAATCTAAAGTCTCTGAGTTAATGATTTTAATTACTAAAGATGTGGAATTCGATAAAAAATTTCACTAAAATTTGATTAGAAGTAATAAGTGCCAAGCAGCAAGATTGAAAAAGAGAAAGGCGAAATCTGGTAGCAGTGAACATGCGCAGTTTGGTCTTTCTGTTCTTTTAATCTATCGATTTAGTTTAATTATATTTATACCTATTTTGGAAGCAATTTATAGAATATTTTTACGAACCTCATCATTTTGAACTAGGAATAGATGACGAAGCCGACACGAGAACCAGCATCCCTCTCACTGCACTTCCGCTTCACACAAAAAAGACAGCCTTTAATGTGCAACAAAACTGCTCACATGTCGGTTTTTCTGCTTATTCAGTGCTTATTCAGATTTTAAATCTGGAATATTCTGGTTTAGAAGACAAGACCTTACCACAAGACCATACTATCCCATTCCTGACAAATGACGATTCTGTTCATTGAACGGCATCTAAAAAGTAAAATTTATTGAATTTAATTCCTGACTATTATTCGGAATGACTTAAATACTTATCGTCATCATCTGAGAGGCAGATGGGTCGAACTGATTTCATTAAAGAAGACTGGGTAACGAACCTATTGCCATTTACCATTACTTAGAACATTAAACACTGTTAAGCACACAACATTTAAGCACTATTACAAGAGAACTTAACCTAGTTGATAATGGATATAATCATGTAAGAAAGCTCCTCGTTAAATGAATACTTTAAAATAAGCTCGGACTAACCTAAATAAAATTTGTGACGCATAAAAAGTAATCATTAATCTCTTGGAGCGATTTTCCATTCGAATTATAAAAGTATTTCGGATAATTAGTAAGCCAATCAGACATCAAAATTTCTAAAAAATTGAAACAATTTTTGATTTTATACTAGCTAAGAAGATACCTTCTAACGCATGCGATTAATTTATAGATGCGAATCTTAAATTAAAAAAAAATCATTGACAAACTAATAAATACATTAGACGGTTATGAAATTGTGAGAAATAAGTTCAAATAACCGTAATTGTAAGCAAATCACCTTCTCTATGCTAAAGAATCTGGATTAATATGAAGATCGAGCGACAGCATAGCAGGCATTAAGGCGAACGCAAAATGCTCCTCATTACGGTTCGGACAATATGCACATTCCCTTCCATATTAATATCGGGTCATACCTTATGTTGGATATCACCCGATATCAATATGGAAACAGTTGAGTTCATTCGATTTATGCATCCATTAAATAAGCGAGAACCTGCTTACATAATCGGAAACTTCTCAATCCCACATCTGAGTTTCCCAGCTCAGTGGGATCATAATTTCAAAACTAACTGAAACTTTTTTGAAAATATTAATAAATAATAGTTTGTTAAAGATTATAAAATTAAAATAGAATGTTTGCGCTCAATAAAATAATTTTAAGCAAAATATATTCCTTGCACTAAAAATGAAAATAAATCGATTTCTTTGTTTTAATTATAATTTATGGAGTTACAAGTCCTGAAAATGCATTAATAAGAAAGAAAGATCTAAAACGTTTAAGACGCTTGTAATTTGATCATGTGATTCAATATTTCAGTTTTTTCTTATGTTAATTAAATTCCGTTCATTTCGTTACTTTAATTTAAATACGTAAATCGAACTCTGATTACTAATATCGATAAATGCAGTAATAAAGCTGAAAAAATGAAATATTTTAAAATAAATACTTTATTAGATACTAGCTCAGAATCCTCAATGATATGAATACTATGCTGTTTCAAAGTTACCTTCTAATAACGTTTCTCTTACTAGAATTATAAGTCAAGGCGTCTATCTACTGGGTCTATTCAGTAATATCTTTTGATAAATGATTAGCTGAAATTGATTTTAATATCTTAAATATTATGACGCGTAGTTTTTATCGGAAATAATGTAATTAACAAAATAAATATTTCCGTAAAAGAAAAGGAAATTGAAACTGTGGGGAAAAAAATACCTTTTATGTCTGCTATATTGAAGTCGTCTGCAGTTATCATTAATGAGAAAGTAGATAGAAACTCTGCGAGTATAAAATAAAAAGTAATAATACGATACACGTCTGAAATTCTAACAGCACCACATCGCTTGCGCTTGATTGGCGCCAGAGCGTTTCTAATCACTATTTGATCCAACAAAATACTTCTTAGTTTGTCTCGCTAATATCATAAATGTAAATGAGATTGATTTCAGGAGCTCGTGTATCCTATCCACAGACATAAAATAATAATGCTTATTGAAATGGACCACCCAAAAGCAAAAGCCACGGATCTTGATATGCAAATAATTCTGAAAGTGAAACGCATGTTTTACAAAAAAGAAAAGATGTTTTTTCTTTAAAAAAAATTATTGAGGACGAAATTCAATCATAGTTACAAAAACAAATTATTCAAAACAGCTGTTAAGTCTACACATTTCTGGCAAAGATTTATGAGACAGCAAATTATATTTGAAGGAAAAAAAGATAATTCTCTGTCTCATCGGCTTTGTATTGTTTGAATCAAGAAATTTAAATAAGAAAATAGTTCAAGGTAAATCCTCTTGAATTTAATAGAAAACATGCTAGTTGAATTCCGGAAATCATAAATTTTATTTCATATAATCTGAAAAATGGATTCTTCCAAGTAAAAAGCAAAAAATAATAACATAAATATACGGAATTTATTATTGGCATTGGCATTTAATTTTTCACGAACAATATTTTTAAAATAAAAACTAATTTTGTATAAATTACTATAATACACACAATAATTTTACTATGCCATGATACTTAATTGACTCATTTAAACCTATTCGCTTGAAAATAAAGGGTATATCAAATAGTTTTTCAGTTTTTTCAGACAATACTACGTTAAAACAATAAAAAAAATGAGAAGAAATGAAATGGAAATTTTAAAAAAGTAGTGGTAGAATATATCAGTTTTATTATTAGTGTATTTCAAAATTGTCTGCTTAAATTTTAAAAGAACCAAAAAGTGTAGAAAAAAATGGCTAAACAACAGAAAAGGTAAAATTTTGTATTTTAAGTAAGTTTTAAAATACTTCTAATAAAATAACTTTCTCCGAAATTATTGCAGAAAAATGGCAAATGTTAGTTATTTTCTAATTAAATGCATGTGAAATTAACTTATCATTTTGCGAAATTGAAAGTATTCTTCCTCTTATCCTAAAGAATCAATGGCCAAAATTGGATGAAATCGACCTAGTCGTTTTGAAGAGATATGAAACATAAATGCATACCTACATGCATGCATAACAAAGATGACTTATTTATATGAAGATTAGTCGCCTTTAATGAAAAGTTAGTTTGCCCGGATTAAGGCTCATTAAAATTTTTAGTTCAACATTTTATGCAACTTGGTCTCTTAATAGCTTCTTCAGCAAAATATTTTTAAGCTGGAAATTTTGTTAGCCATATAACTCATACTATTATAGAAGCCTTGCGCCTTCTATTTATTGTATTATGTATCTCTTTAATTTTCTGTGAGCTCCCTGAAAATTTGAACTTTAAATTGAAGCGGAAATGAATAAACTCAATTAAAACAAATATTTTTTGTTGTTAAACCCAAACGTTTTTTTTATATGAGTGAAGGAAATAGAACCGTTCAGCATTAAAGTCTCATGTTATTACATAATTTTTTAAAAAAAATTCAATAATATCAATTATATTCAATGAATAGTAGCAATAGTATCAATAATTATTCAACAAAAATTTATCCGAAAATTCGTCTTTCAGTTTTACGTTTTTCACATTCAAAAGAATTTTAAACGAAATGAAAACACTAAAATTTCGTTTAATTTTTAATTAATAATAAATTTTTAAAAATTATTCTGAGGGGCATATTTTTATTCTCTGAAATATATATTATCGAAGTTTGGTAGCTCCAGATAAAATTGTTAAATCTGTAGAACGCCAGCATACAAAGACATTCAACTTCATTATAAGTAAAGAAAGAGAAATGCCATTTCTTAATAATATCTCTTTGGTTTCGAATTTCTGTTAATGCGTTTACTTGATTCAATTATAATGATTTTAGATAACTAATTTATAATAACACCAATATACCTTTTGAATTAATTAATGATGAAACCTTAAATAGGTAATATTCACAATATCGTAAGAAAATAAAGAGGAAAGACTTGAAATACTATAATAATTATTAAATTTGCAATAGATAATTGCTTAGAAATTAATTTAAAAAAAACTATATGTTAAAAAAAATCGGTATAATCGACTTTAAATACTGAGTATCCAATTTTTCGGATAGGTAATAAAACCAGTATAATACAACACTTCACTTATAAAACTTCAGATTCTAAAAAAATGTAATTTCAAAATCAAAACACAAATCCCATCAATTTTAGGATTCACAGGAGTTTTCATAAATTCATCTTATTCTTTAACGGCTAATCTCCAATGAGGAAAGAAATTCAAATTTGAAATCAATCAGCCAAATATTTTCGACAAAATTAAGAACATTTTGTCGCAACAGCCTGTTCTACGCCGTTTTCACGAAGAAGCACAACTGGAATTGCATACCGGCGCAAGTAATCGCAGATTCTAGTAAGTGTTGTCCGTCAAACAATGCATTAGATTGATACGCTTGATGGAAAAGGGAACGCAGTTCTTACACATTTCCTGAAGGAAATGTGTTGTACTTATTGAATTTCATCAGAAATGCTGAAATAATTGAGATCACAAATTTTATTGAATTTCATCAGAAATGCTGGAATAATTGAAATCACAAATTTTATTGAATTTTATCAGAAATGCCGAAATAATTGAAATCTCAAATTTTATTGAATTTTATCAGAAATGCTAAAATAATTGAAATCACAAATTTTATTGAATTTCATCATTCTGGTGTAACTCTTCTGATGGCACACTTCATATAATCAATAAAGTAAAACAAAAGAAAATAAAATGCAATCTTTTTTTAAATTGTTTAAATATTTAGAATTAGATAGGCATCGGCATTTTAGTTAATTAAATTTGAATTATTCTGTAAGAGGAGTTAAATGATAAGGAATTTCCGACAAATTGATATTTTTTTTTAAATTTGAATCGTCGAGTCATTAATTCAAAAATGTAAAGGCCAGAAATAAACACGTCTGCATACTTATAATTTAAGTACCTAATTTAAACTTCAACATTAGAATAGAAGTTCAAAGCTCTTTTGATATTATTAAATGATTGCCTTTCAAAGAAGGAATGTGGTTTCATATCTTACTAATAAACAAAATGATTACAAACATTTCAATCATGTAAATCTTTCATTTTAATTAACTATGATTTTTAATTATCTTTCAATTAATTTATTAGTTATGTTAGATTGATCTTTTTTATCTACTACTTAAAAATTACCATTCTTAATTAGATGGGGAACAGAAAATAATTGAGAAAGCAGCATTAATTACTTTTTGGTTACTAATTTTTATTGTTTCTTCTTCAAACTTTGTCTTAAAGATGATGATAAGCAATTAAACTTTTCCTTTGAACTTTTTTTATCTCCCCTTTTCTTACTCAATAAAGATAAAGCACATCCTAAACATTTTCTTTCTTTTTATATCTAGTGCCTTATATTTTCTTAAGTTCTTTTGATGTGAACTTCGGTTATTTGAAATAATGCCAAAAATGAAAGAAACCTAAATGCTAACTAAAAGAAACATTAGTTTCAAACTAACTGTTCAAGGTTTAATACGAAGTTAAATCTTCACGAAAAACTACTTATCACATTCTTTGATTTATCTTCTCAATAACCCCTCTTATCTGAAGCACTGATAAGAAAACATAACACTTTTTTTCTGGTTGGGTCATATAATGAATTAAAGATGACGGAAAATCAAGTCGAACAACTGAGTCATTTCATGTAAAAAGACATTAGTTTCAAGAGGGCTTTAGTTACAAATATATATCACATCCTTTGTTGAAAGACAAATGGAAAAAATATACCATAAATTAAAAAAAAAAATTGAATAAAAGGCATTTTATTGAATATGTAACGATATTCTTCAAATAATATAATATTTATGTCTAATATGATTAAGATATTTTTACTTCAGTACAAGAAAGTATAAAATTTTGCGATCATAAATATATGATGATACTTGATCATTCTTATAAATAAAATGCGTATAAATTTACACCCTCATAAATATATAAAAATATAATGCATCTATTTTTAATGCTTATTTAAGCTTTAATTTTGGCTAAACTATTATTCAGTTTGCCAAATGATACTTTGCATTTTTCTGCTCTGTGATTACAACCAGCAGGAACTTACTTCCTTGACAAGTATGGCATTTCAGTCAATACTTCCACCTCCCCAAACTTCCATGCCACACTAGCTGGGAAACTTTGACTCCTGAAGTCATATTTAACACATACAAGGTTTATATGCATGGATCTTGGATTTCAAGTAAAAAACTTTCCGGTTCCTAACTCACCATGATTAAATAATATGGAATTAATATTAATTCCATTATATTTAATCATGGCGAGTATATTACTTCCAATTAATTAATCGGAAGTAATATAATATGGAATTAATATTAATTCTATATTATTGAATAATGGTGAGTACATTATTTTTACTTAGTAAGTCGGAAGTAATATGATACGGAATTAAATTATTTCCAATTACAAAAAAATAAAGCTTAATTATATTTAACTTTATTTACATTTACAATGCAGTGTTAAAAATAAAATAAAAGGGAAAAAATTGTAATTGATTGGTGTAGAGGATGACATAAAGCTTTCTTTGCTCAAATAATAATTATTCTTTGACAATAAAAAAAAGAAAATCTTGATATATTTAATACCTTAGTCTCATTTTTCACCCATCGCTAATTTATAGCGCAATAAATAATTTTTTGTTACCGTGGTATTTATTATTGTGGTTGCGTAAGGTTTCTTAACATTCGGAAATAAATTTTTATGACTGCAAAGAATTGTAGAAAATATTTACTGCACTCATTTTTGTTAAGAAGTGTATCTGTAACACAAGATGAAGAAATAAAGACACGGCAGAAACGAAACATTAGTAAAGAAAGAGAATCCTTGTGTAATGCGCCCTAAAATTTATGTTGAAGAACTGAAAAAAAGAGAATTTCGAAGTGATCCGGGATAACTTTTGCTCCTGAATGTCAGAAGCAATTTGTCATTTCTTGTTATCTCCCCGAATAAAATATTCCGCCGTTTTTAGAAACCGCCGAAGGTAATATTTTATTCTATTCACGAAAGTTTTCGATTCATTTATCATTTGGACAAAGTTGTAAAGGAAATTAATTGATCTTCGTATTGTTATATCATAAGTTTTGAATGCTTTTTAAAAAAGATTTACTACTAAGGCGCATTCAAGAAATTAAACTAGCATACAATTTTTGAAACTGAAAAAAGAAATATGTCACACAATATTCTGATGCATTTCATATTTAATATATATTGATTGTTCCCTAAATGTGGAATTACTAGATTATCTTACATAAGCAATGACAGATATATAATTTTAATAAATGCTAAAGCTCTGCATGTTTTAATTCCATTCGATATTTGTTATTTGTATAAAATTGAGTTGAATCATAAATATATATCATGCTAATACAAGTTGTAAAGGTAAGGATAATAGCTGTGAGTAGTTTAAATAAACATTTTGAGAAAACATGATTAACGGTGAGTCAACTAGAAATTTATCATTTCATTTATCCCACAGATTATTGCACTTTTAAAATCTGCTCAATAAATTTTTATGTGATCTAAAATGCCTCATTAACTTTTACACAATATTTTCAAAACATATAAGCTTTTTTTACAAAAATATGTCAATGGGTTTGTATAAAGCGCCATGAAAAAAATTTGGAATCGGTAAAGGACTCAAAAATTGAAATATATTTGGTCCACTAATATACGTCGTATATATATATAGGGTGCCCTAAAAAGTGGAACAAGTTTTTATTTCCTTAAATATTGCACTCATATGCATACTACTAATTACAAAATTTCATAATTAAAGTGATTATTGTGGGTAAATGTTAGACCTCTGGTAGTGGATAATAATAAAAAAAAATTACACAGGTTTAAGTGCCAATTTCTAAATTTTCCTTTCCCTGATATATATGAAATTCAAATTTTCATTCTTCTATCTGCAAAATTCGCAGGTAAGTGCTTATTTCTTAATTTAAATACGTTTACCATAAATATAAAAGTAGGCATTCATAGTAGAAATGGAAATTCATTTAATACTAAACTATGCAAATATTTTTCTATCCGTACTTGATTCAATTGTTATGATATGAAAGAAATTTGCTATGTGCATGTACAATTTTCAGTTTATTGGCTGCAGCTGTCGACATTGTAAACGGGGTAAAGGAAAGTGGAAATCTAAGGCCTATTACATGAAAATAACATTTGAACAAAAATATAAAATTCTTTGGTAAAAGTGAATTATAGTGTGCACCCTGCTGCACCAACAATGCCAAGTCGGCAATAAAGATGGCGGACAAAATAAACAAATACTTCCGCGGAACTGTTACGGTTACCATTTCCCGCCATATAATTAGGACTCTTTACTGATAAGTATTGTTTTATTTTCCATACAGCCCGGTGCCTTCTTCAGATGCCGCAGAATTTTTTACCTTAAAAAAACATCTTACGGCTTCGCTAGCAGCGGGAGCAGGAACCTAGTAGCTTCTCTAGCACATTGAAGATAAGGACTGTGTAGATAACAGAAACAGTACATAACCAAAAGAAAAGAAAGAACGGAGAAAGAAGGAACATTCTCCGTACAAAATTTCAAACAAACATCCTTTTCCCAACTTCATCAACTCATAAAAAAATATATTCCACTCACCCTTCATCCATTCTGCCTGTTCGATATCAAACCATTCTCAATACAAAATTTCAAACAAGCATCTTTTCCTAACTTCATCAACTCATAAAAAAATATGTATGTACATATTTAACTCACCCTTCATCCATTCTATAGGTTCGAAATACTCCCGACAAAACAAATTATGAAGAGAACCAACCGTTATAACACCAAAAGAATTGCGAGAACTGTGAATAATTCCAGTGCAGCTGTCTTTTCAAGTGAGAATGCAGACGATTTTTTTAAAGCGCATACTGAGAATTAAAAATTGAAAAAGAATAAATATTTTCTGTTCGTATTCACATTTAAAAAAAAAGAAAGAAGAAAATAACTTTTAATTATAAGCTTAACTTTCTTTATTTAATAAACTTTTAATTATAATAAAAAACAAATTAAAATCTTTAATCGACATTTTTTTAATATTTTTAATTTAACATTTTTCATAATGTAGTTGTAGTTTATGTACAACTCAACCAATGCAAAAAAGTAGTAAACAAAACAGAATTAGGGTTGCTAAATCAGCGATCCGATGGGTTGCAATATTGGCGACTAACTCTTGAGCACACTATTCTTCACTTTATCCAATTCTTTATTCTTTGAAATTCATGTGTGATATTGGGTTTTACTTGAAAGCGCATTTAATACATCAGTATGGGCTATACAACTTCAATAATCACTGAAATTATTTTTAAACTTATTTTGATTTGACGCTTAACTGCTTAAAATTTACACTGAGAGCTTGATGATCAGTGAGAAAGAAAAAATAAATAAAAATAAAAATGGAAAAACAAGACAGAAAATGAAATCTTTACTTATAATAAAGGTGTGTGAGGGTATTGGCGCTCAACCTGTCAGACCGTTTGACCGACAACTATCACACTCTGCACACACATACTTTGGAGGTTGAAAATGTGCAACTTAGAGCGATTTTTCTTAAATTTTTAATTATAATTATAATTAATTAAGAATTAGGCGAAATTTTGGCGTTCTGATGACTTGATAACTTTCGATGAATATTGCAGCAGAAAACTGATTTTTAAATCACCATAAAGTTCAAACAGTATTTTCACTGATATCAATTTTTCAACCTATAAATTGTCTATATTTTTATGATTAAAATATTTTTTTAAAAGATTCATTAATTTACAACAATCTATTTCGCACAAAATGAGATTAAAATTTGACCTGCATGAGTAAGTTGTAAGTGTGTGGGAAACATTAACTTTTATCAGCACCTTGCCATCACTTTGACAAAAACTCACATTGAAAGATTAAATTAACTCGTACTGTAAACTAAACATATGAAAGTGTAATATTCAGCACGCGTTTGATTGAGTTTTAATAAGTATGAAATCTGATATCTTCTAAAAAAAACTAAACGCAAGAAAATGTTCTCTGTGATGTTTTAAAATACTATGTTATTAGTTCGGTAATTCAGTTTTATTTAAGCTACACATTGTTTATACAGGATTATCTCCTCAAATCAGGACTTAACGTCTAGTTTTTAAAACATTATTAATTGGCGTACATATCTAATAAAAATGGGCTAAATGAAATAAGTAATTATATTTTATACAGAGAATCTATTTTTATACAGATTCTCTGCATTGTGAGCCATATTTAATAAATTATTCTTCGGAGACTAATATTTTAAATTAAAAAGGTTTCACTCTTCAGTTATGAACATTTTATGGCCTTTATTTTATAAAAACGCGCGACTTCAGAATCTCTCCATCAACCACCTTGAAGAAAATACGCCAAACAGCGCTTGAACTTTCTCCGAGAATAGATTGCTTAAAATAATGAAGTTGTTGATTGTCCTAAAATAACGATATTCAAAGTTTTATAACACGGCTCAGACTTAATAGCAGAAGGTTGAAAGGTCAGATGTTCAAAATAATTTTACTGAATATGTTGTATAGGACCAAAGTGCTGTATAAAATTTAGATTTTATAATTGTTTTCAGAAGAATATTTATTTATTGAAATAAAATAATATATTATTTACTACACATAAAACTTTTTGAATATAATATTGAATTTTATGATGCATCAGAGAAATTTTTAGTGAATAATTCTTTGAAATATTGCATATATTCTATGATGCACATCAGATTGCATGAATTATTTGAATTTTTGAAAATGTATTTTAAGAAAGTATATTTGGTTTCAGCAAAAAAAGTATTCGCATTTATTTATTGAAGATTTGTCTCTTCCATTTCAAATTCAAAGCAAATTGGTCAGATATATAATATTATGAATAAAGTATCGCAAGACTGCTATAAAAATATGAGTTATGTGACCATTAAAATTCGAAACTCAATAATATTTTGTTGAAGGAGATATTGAAAGAACAAGACACAAAAAATATTCAATTGAAAATTTTAGTGAGCATTAATATTGGCAAACTGACCGGTCACCAAAGGCGGATAGTAATAAATAAGAGAGACAAGGTCATACCTTAAAAAAAATCAAATCCCTCTTTCCTCAAATATGCAGTTTTGACAGAAGATTTAAACTTTAATAAAGAAAGAAGGACCTTTTCATACAAAAAGATCATCATCAACTGCCATTTTCTACAAAAGTGTGGCATAGCATTTTCAGAAATTCCTTCGTTGTCTCCAATTTGTGCAATACACTGAATGGTGACCAACATATTTAATTAGTTTTGATTGAGATTATGTTTTTACTAAAGAAAGGGTGGAATTTAGAAGTACAAAATCTCTATCTCTTTGCCAGATAATTAAAAAAAAAAAAAAAAACTTGCCTTTAAATTTCAAGTGATGAGCTCAATTGCATATATACAGCTAATATTAAAAAATAATTCTGTTTGATTAAATCTTTGAGCATTTCATTTAAAGTAGCATCTGAACATTTAAAAAAATTAATAAAAGTTAGTAAACGCGTTCTATTTTCTGATTCTGCCCTTTTAATAATATTTTGTGATATGTATATAATCCCTAAAAATTACAAAGAAAGAGCGCTGAATTACCGTTCAGAAGTATGGAAAAAATGTCTAAATCATTAAATTTGAGTTTCAAAAATAATATATCAGCAAATTTTACAAATAGAAACATTGTATCTTTATAGTTGAATGTAAAAAACATTTTATTCATTAACACTTTTTCGCTATGGGGGCTGAGTGAAAATTTAATTTTTGTTATTTTTTACTACCCTCTCCTAAGAAGCTAAAGTATTTTAATATATTTAGCTACCTTATTTCATGGAAGTAAACGCTTGTTTCACTTTTTTGGGACATGTTGTATAATTAATTGCAATAGTTATATAAATAAATTTTTGGCCCACTTTTTTGCGATAACTTTTACACGTTTCAGTATTTGATCCGTTAACAGTTGTTCCCGTATTCACTATTTTTCGTAGGAATAAATATAGTAAATCAATTATTTTCTGTAGTTTTGATAATGACACAATTTACAACAATAATATTGTAAAACCATAAACTAAATAACATGATTAGTGAAACACGCGGTAGTGGTCTCTCCGAAATTTTCTCTCAATAATGATGTTATCCGGAGAAAATTTTACATAGTATTGGCGTACAATAGTTACGAAATATTAACCTTTGAAGTGTAATGAGCATTTTTACTGGATCTATCATGTCATTCTTGGACAATGGTTTGGCGATTTATCTCTGGCGTACGGTTAACAGTATCCAAAAACCATATTTGCGTTTTGGATACGCTTTTCGCACTCGCTTGAAACAAAAATTGGACACACAACTACATTCATAGTCCCAAAATTCTATATCAAATTTGATCAATTTAAATAATTCCGTTTTGAATTATCGCGTTTACATGTTTCTAAAATTATAGACCAACAGACAATCATCCCGTTGTTGGATTTGGCTAAAATAATTCGATAGATAAATAGAATATAGATGTTAATTCTTCGGACAGAATTTTATCCATTTAGCTCTCTTCGTTTTGTAGTTATCATATTAACTTATATTTTAACAGCCGGACAGACAGATTTCCTCTGAACGGATTTTGCTCAAAATCTGATAGAAAATACAAATATGGTGTAAAGATCTTATACCAAATTTCATCCGTCTGTCTCAGTGTTTTTGAGTTATCTGTCACAGACAGACACACGGACATTTTCAGAATATGTGTTTTTCCTAATCTAAACTTGGAGATTAGCCAAAATATCAGGTTCAAATTTTTCGACGATTACTATGCTTTATCTGTACTATGTATACTAGAAAGTAAAAAGGAAATTACATAATCGAAACGAGATATCTAAAAATTGTAATTCAAATAAAGCATTAAGAAAGTAATTTATTTACCTGAGAAAATTGTGAGTGCAATTACCAGTGTGGTAATAATTATCCTGAATGTCTCTGGTCAACTTATCAAATTATGCGAAATGAAATCACATTTGATAAGTTGGCATTTAGGGATAATATGCTTTTAAATACGAAGAATATTTAAACGAATTTCAACTGATCATCGCGAGTAAAGTTAAAAAAGAACACGCCAGTTATCGATATTTTATCTATTTTTATTGCATACTTGTTATAATTATTTACCGTTTGAATAATTTCTGATTTGATGATTTAAATGACAAAAAAATCATTGGGAAAATGTCTTGCTTCTAATGGTATTCAGAGCCAATTTTAATCATCTAATTTGGCGCATACATTTAGAAGACTGAAATAATCCATTGCAAAAAATCTTAGAAAAGAAGTCAGATTACACTTATGTCGGCGAGATTCGAAACGAAAATCTGAAAAGAGGAAATTCCAAGTTAATGCTTTCAAAAGAATCAACTGTGCTTCTTTCAATTCCATCTGGAAATGCCTTTTAAAGAATTTTCTCCCTTTTTAAGAAGCAAATGCCTAAAGACTCACACTTGGCTTTTCTTAGAAGAATCAAATTAAAAGTAAACAGTAGGTAACTCATATCACTGTAAATGAAATACATTTTAGGACATAACACCAGTGAATTAATTATCTCGCCCAATAAAATATTTATTCATTCTAAGAGAATTAAGTATTTTAACGCAACTAAAGACCAGAAAATAAATGAACTTTATTTAATTTAGCAAGACTCAAATAAATGGAATTACCATATTAGCTTTAGGAACAGAAAAGTAATGCAAGCTTGCATTTTTATGAGTCAAGAATTTATTTGCTTTTAATTAAGTAATTTTATGTTTATAGTTTATTGGTGAGAAAACTTGGAATATTTGACCTTTAATGATTTTTCATATTTTGAGTGATTTAATAAATAGGCGTCTCTATGTGGTATAGGTAGATGTTTTGGAAGAGATTTATATTCGAACCTGGGGATCCATTGTAATAGTCCTAGATGAATACATTTTTTGGATTTGGAAATCATTTTTCAATTTTTCATTCTTCTATGAATTTGAATATTACTCTTGAAGATAACACTGAAAGAAATTAATTTAATTTTACTTTTTACTTGCCGCCTTTTACGACCATTTTATTCACCGGGGTATTGTTTATATTTAATTTAAATTGAATGTCTTAGACATAACTTCATGTCCATTCTTAAGCTTCAAATTATGATATATTAAAGTTATATTATTTTAATAGTTTTACGCATTTTTGTTTATTATATAGTACAGGAACTAATGAAAACGAACCTCATGACATCATATGCGCTATTAGAAACATAATTATCCAGATCATGCATATTTTTGTGTTCGCTGAATTGTAATATTACTTTTTTTATTATTTTTGAACTACAAAGATGTGAATTAGAAAATTACTTCCTTAACTTTCAGCAACGGAAGCAAATTACACCATTAAATATTTGATGAAACTATGAAAACAGTTTGAATTTTGAAGCAACCTATTTGCTGAATATTACAGAAAAAATCATTTTAAAATTTTCCTGAAATCCAAGATAAATTTACACAACCAATTAATTGATATCATTACAAAGAAAAATGATTAAATTTTGAAATCAGTAAAAATTATTTTTGAGCAATAATATTTTTGGAAGATAACCTCTAAAATGCAACTTTATTTTTAATTAATTAAAATTTACAATTTTAAAAATTAATTAAAATTTACAAATTTATATTCTTCTACGTCTGTAAGTCTCAGACAGTCTGTACAATACTAACAAATTCATCACTATTATTAGTAAAGTATTTATTAAATAATTATTTATGAGTAATTATTATCAAGATAATAAAAATTTTATTAATATTTAATATATCCAAGATTTGCATCGTATTATATTCATATTTAGGATTGATTCTCACTGCGGAATTCGATCTCCTGATAATAATTAGAGGTATTTTAAATGCTTTTGCTTAACATTGTGTGTTACGTATTCATAAGGATGTAATTTTGTAATTAATTTTTCAATCCCTTTCCGTCTATTAGAGACAGGAAATTTTGAATATATATTGGCACCGATAACAGAGGAATGTTTTAACAATTTTACAATTTAATAATTTAGTTACAAAGAAATAATTCAATCTAGCTAAAAAATGATTTCCTTGCAGTCTAGAAATAAATTTGAGAAATATTGTAAAAATATTTTAAAATTTCATAACATTTATAAAGGCGAATTATGAGATATTGTAAAGTATAAAAAGTCGAAAAGAATAAAAGATTTTTCAAGAGAAAATTGCACAGGTGGTATTTTTAAATGATATTTAAGTTTCTTCACGAGGTATTAACTTACAACTGTTTTTTTTTCAACCTGGCTTTTCAAATCTCATTATCTAAATGCGATTCTACTTCTTTTCTCTGACTGGGAATGGAATTTCTTCACCATTTAAATGTTTGCATTCCTCCAAATGGTGAGGAATAAATAAGAAGAAAGAAAAAAACGTTTTTATCAGTGTATTAAAATGGAAAAATATTTTTTTTAATCAAAAATTTGGAACTAAAAGCAAAATTACAAACAAAAAAATGAAGTGCTAAAAACAGTGAAAAAAGCTACAAAGCTATTAAAGCTACAGTAAATATTAGTTAATGTTCCTTAAATCGAAATTAAAATATATTTTAAATCTCTTCGTTTTGATATTCAGAGTTTTAATTTTTTAAAAATTCCCTTTTAATAAAATGATAAAAAGAAGCGTCTTAATTTTTTATATTTTTTTATCATTTACTAACTAGTAGAGCACAAATACTTAGACCATCCAAGAAATCCATCCCATAGACATCCAAGAAAAGAAGTGAATCGCATTTAGGTGGTGAGATTCGGAACGTATTTCTAAAACAGAAGTTAGAACTGTAAGTTAATGCCTTTGGAAGAACCAATTGTTTTTACCTTCCATTTCGTCTAAAAATACCTTTAAGAGAATTTATTCTTTTGTTCTTAAGAAGAAGATGCCCGAAAGAGAAAGGCCCCGATCTTAGTTTTTCTTGAAAGAATGAAACTAAAGAGAAAACTTCAATCCATTAGGACCAAAGGCGTAAAAAATATTTTTTAGGACTAAAAGCAAGTGAATTAATTCCTGTCAGAAAACATTTATTTACTTTGAGGAATCTTGCTATCTTAACGTAATTAAGGACTTGAAAATAAAGTAAAATTGTGCTTTACGATTAGATTGGCAAAAACAGAATTTAACATTTTAGAACTGAAAAGAGGAAATGAATTTTAGGTTTGAATACCTGTGATTTTGTTATCTTTCTTGGTAAATATTTATTCATTCAAAGAAATTAAACTAACCAAGAGATTTTAAGAAAATTGAAAGAAGGAATGAAATGTAGGATTTGAAAAAGTTTTGTAAATTTAATTCTGCAATCATCGTAATGTTTTATTAACGGGAATTTACTTATTATAGCATGTGTATATAATATAAAGGTAATTTATTTAATACATAAGATATACTAAAAAAATTATGTTTTTAAAAATTCAAACCGAACATTTAAAAAATTTGTTATAAGAAAATAGGTATTGCAGTTTGGTATCAATATAAGTTAAATCATAGTTACTTTTTATAAAAATTTTACGCCTGCTACCAGCGGCCTTGAAGAGAAATAGTGAAAGGGAAAAAAGTAATTATCGAAAAAATCCCTTTTTTGCCCTTAAAAATCATAATGCACAAGCTATAGATAGGTGATTTAGTGCCAAATTGCTCACCATGGTGGAAGTTGTACTGCAATGCTGTAGGAAAATTAGGCCCCCTAAAATAAGTAGGCCCCCTCTTCAAGGCGAACCATGGAATCCTACCATGAAGACTGTTATATACTAGATCTCAGAATTATGCCTATTGTTTTAAAGTTCCTTTTCCCAGTAAATGATGTTACACTTTCTCTTTGCCATGAATCCTTTATTCACGGATACATATGGGAGACAAAGTGCCATTAAATTTTTAAGCAGACTTACACTATTTTCGATAAGAGAAGATGGGCAGTTTAGATTTAATTCTGATCCGGGTCACATTATGTAATTTCGATCCACAAATTATTTAATTCCGATCAATGGTCATATTATGAGAAAGGTTATAATAGGTACCATCCTTTCTGAAATTTTACATTGCAGCAACTGTGTGGTTATTCCATAGAGTTATAGTGTAACAAGGATTTAACTTTCGTGTAAAAATGTTTTGAATTTACGATTCTAAGATACTGACTGAAGTTCAGCCTTCATGACTCCTTCAAAATATAATTAATTCCTATTAACTGGGTGCTCAGATTAAAGTATCCCTGTTTGGAGAAAAAAATAGACTTAAGTTTTCATATTTCGAGAATATTTATAGTAGACTATGAAATATTGGAAATATTGTAGGATGCAAAAAAGGAAAGAAAATAGTTGAAATAAGGATCTGTAAGTGAAAATGAAGCACTTTGGTGGAAGATGTCTCAATTGCTATCGTCATTATGTGTAATTAGTTACTGCCCTTGGGGGGGAAGTGTTTTAAAAATTTTCAAGGAATCCAATTTGTTTCTGGAACAATAGTAACTTGGCGCTTGGAGGTAGATATCTTCCTATGCCCCTCCTACAGATTTTATATTCAAATGTAATAAATTGTCTGTCTTGAATATTAATTTTCCAAAGAAAAAAAAAGTTGTCATCAGGCAAGCCAATACGAACACGGCAGAAGCGTCTTGTTTTCGCAGCTTATCAAGTCAATTTTATTTGCATGAAAACAGAGCTCAAAACTATCCATATAAGATCTGCTACTTACAGGAATTAACACTTAGCATTAGCAATCTTCAAGAACCATTCGCTTTGAAGTTTTTGGCACAAGTAGACGTAAATTATAATTAGCTGTAGAACATTCAATAGATCAATGAAGGTTATTTTTACAAGTTGGGAACAGTGAATAAATATTGGTTCACTGAAAATTCTCAACAGATCCAAAAATTACCATATCATTCTCCGCATATTATTATATGGATCGTCTTTATTGTAATATTTCCAATTGCGCTATTTTTCTTTGAGAAAAATTGTGCACCTCCCAAAGACTAAAAATCTTTTACATAATTCAGCATCTTATCAGGTGCAATAAAGGTGCAATCCTTCCAGCACTCAAGTACTATGAATCCCTCAGAACAAGAACATTTTAAAAAGAAGGAATACTCCAAATACTGCATGTGAGATTCATCAATTGTCGTGATGTTTATATATGGATGATAGCAATTCTTACTATATGGCTTCCACGTTCATCTGACTCAACTCCGTATGATTTTTGGCTATGAAGATACCACAAAGATAAGGTTTATTGAGATGACATAAAAGAATTTGGAGGGTTTGAAAATCCGGATCGTTTTGCACAACACTAGACTCAATCAGTTATACGCTGCTATGGGTCATGTTTCACGTGTTGGCCCTGAAATAAGGTGGATGCATTGAAAACGATTTATGAAACCTTTGAGTAATGTATCTTTCGTTTGTGCTGTAGTTGTTAATTTTATGGAATCAATCGTCTGTGTGTGGAAAAACTAATAATAAAACTAATTATAAACGCCTCATATTCTGCTTAAGATTGATAGTGATACGATACATTTTCCATACCATAAACCAAGCACTGTACCTCACTTTCATTTGGAGTATTTTGTTTGAGCTCATTTTTTGCACTAATAAATTCCCATAGTACGACATATGTACTCTCTAAATATGAAGAAGTCAGATACATTGTTTCTCTTCTCAATTTTAGAGAAGACAAAGGCCTCCAGATGAATTCAAATTACAATACCCCAGACAGGGATATTTGAATTTGAATCGACCTGTTAATATTTGGCACACAAATTTTAGTTTTATGATATTACGAACTTTTAAAAATAATGTAAGTCCTAAGTTATATACTCTTACAATTTGAATTTTTTCGTTACATTATGCTCTTACAAACAACTCACTAATTATAAATTAGTTTACGTTCATCTGCAAACTATTGATACTTTCAGACGAATCTAAGCTATATTACATGCCCAAGATGGCCCTACGCCTTATTAATAAAGATTAGTACATTCGTTTATGGTGTTTTTATTGTTAGTTAGTCAGTTGTTAGTTAGTTATTAAGTTTATTTATTAATTTGTTATTCAGTTTAGTTATATTGACCTCCCATTTTAAAGCAACATTTGGACTATTTTGGGGCAAACTTCGTAATTTTGAATCACAGTCAAATGACGAAGACGACACTTGAGCTGTCACCCCCATTTATTAGTTGTTAACCACTTGTATTTTCTGCACTTTTTCGCATAACGGGTTTCGAATTAACAATGATAGGTTTTCTTTAAAAAACGAAAAAAAAAAAAACTTCTAGAGGAAAATAAAAAGTTTCATGTAAATGATTTGTTCGGATTGAAATTGTATATAATATTTTAAATATTTTAATTCCCTCTTATTTGAGGAGCATTATATTTGCCTTCTAATAACATCATCCAAGCCTCTTGAAAATGTCTATGCTTTCAAAAAATTCTGTAATTTAAAAAGTGACTTTCTAAAGTGTTGATAGTTCCAAAAATTTTTCTTAGGAACGTATTTATAAATATATAAAAAATAATAGCAAGTTCTTTGGTTATCCTTAAGCGCAAGTCACTACCAAAAGAGAGAAGAAAAGAAAAACCATTTTTGTTGCTAATGGACGACAAAAACTTAAGGATTTTCAAAAATACTTGAAAGTTGCTTAATAGTTATGTATTTTAATCCTTCAGTTTGTCTCTATCACAACCACATATTATTAAATATTTATACTGTACAAACAGTATTTATATTTTCAGTAAACATTATATAGAAAAAAGGAGAATGTCTAGTATAGTAGAACTTTTCGACATATTGAGAGCATACAAATAATATTTTAGCGCAACAGAGGCAAAAATATGGATTTAATCCAAAAGGAAATAATCCTGTTTGAATTGAAAGGGTATTCCACATGGATTTAAAAATTTGGGATTATATATTTCAAACAACCAGGTGAAAAGTTTAGTTCCCGATTTTGTCGTATAGAATGTATCATGCGGGGAGTATATGTTACGCTGTGTTAAATGTATTGTTGAAGAGAAATTAGTATCATTGATATCTTCCTGTTGGGTCTATAATTTACTGTAATTTTGGTGTCTATAACGCATAAAGTTTTAATTTATTGAGAGTTTCAACGCTGAAATCGGTCCCATGTATAAATTTATTTTTAGCTATCATAAAAATCGTTTATGCATTGTTTTAATTCGAATTTAATTACATCGCGTTTCAAAATGACAAACTGTTCATAAAACAGCTGAAAAAACATTGTTTATTTGTAAGATATTGTCTTCTGAAAAAAGATAATAAAATTTCATTCCAATTAATTGCATTTAGTGAATTTTCTTTTATTATTATAAACTGACCGCTCATAACTAAACAAACATGAAGAAACAATTTTTAAAATATCATTACTTACTTTTTGTAATTAACTTTCATTCTGTCTATGTAAAATAATTTCTTGAATTTCTTTTTGGGAATCAAAAGAAAGGAAAATTTAATTTAGAAAATGTTAAGTAACTTTTTAAACATTTTTATTAATTTTATTTCTGTACGATTTTCTTCCCAAATCGATATAATCTTCATCGGAGGAATTTTGAAGTTCCTTATTCAAATGCAGTATATATTTGATGTAAACATTTTAGTTTGCAATAAAAGTGATTAAAATACCAAAGCTAACAAACAAAATACTAGTTTAAAATAGAATGTGGTTGATTCATGTGTAATTAAACATCAAGAAAAGAATAATTGATACAAAGTGCAATAGAAAGAACATGTTATATTTGCTAATTAAGATCATAAAATGAATTATGCATTAACAGGATTCGGGCACTTTTTACTTTTATATTTTAACTGCATGAAATGTATGAAGTGTTTTATTGAAAATAAAGTACAATGCAAAAAATAATCCAAAAATTGAATAAATGAGGATTTTCACATTTTGATACGTTTGAGTTTGTTTTATTTTTCTTGAAAAATTAATTAATTTACATCGAAATTACTATGATGTATTCTAATATAATATGGTAAAGAAATAAAGTTTTTGGTAACTGATATTAAACACGGATAGCAATTATAACGCTCAATTATACTAATACTATTTGAATACTAAAGGCTTTGAAAACTAAAATTTAATTACTTAGAATATCTTAAGTTTAAAGCTTCTTTAATTTTTTCACAACAACTCCTTTAATATTAAGTGGAGATAAGAGGTCACTTGGTTTTGTTGAATGGATTGCAGGGTCAGTTAAATAAGGAATAGACAGCGCAACTGAACAATTGGGTAACATTATTTAGAGCGTTATACAATTCTGGTAATCTTTACTTACATATTTATGTACTGAGAAATATTTTGGAGAAACAGAGCTTCAAACATAAATATATATAAATATTCAATAAGCGACTACATTGATTTTTCTCGAATTTGCGATTTTCTAATTTGCCGATTTGAAAGTTATTGTAGCATTCATAATAAAATGAGAAAAAAAATCCGATGCATTTCTGTTAAGTATATGAAGATAAGATTCACATATCGAATTCATATAAACATTGTCATATCAAATTATCGCATGTCAAATTCATCTAAACTTTAAATCCCTTATGTAGGTTAGTTGCTTTTGCTTTGAAAATTAAAATATGTTTACAAAACATTTCAGTTTTTATACTAAAATTTCGTATGTTTTCTGTTTGTCGTTTTTGACCCACCAATTTTGATATATGATAAAATATCTTGATTGTCTTAGATTTCAGATAATATTTTAATTTAGTATTTAGAAAATTACTATTTATCAAATAACAACAGATGTACTTTCCATAAAAAATGCTACTGTGAAAGTCATGTAAATCGGAAATACGAAATTATTTTTATGAATTATGTTACTTAAAAAACTTCATGGAGACTTCGGTGATTTGGTATTAACGCTTTCGGGACGGGAGGTCTCTATCAAACCCACGCACGGGACGAAGCGTACATGAAAAGAATCATCCCACAGAACGGGGGTTTAGCGAAGCTAAACTTAACTTTGAAAAAAAATCACAAAAAAATAAAGTTTAAGTCCTAACGTTATCATTTTTCTACCTTTTTAAATTATTAGTTCATTCATAACACAATCAGATTCTTCCTCTGACAAATTGCTTTTTTTTTGTCATAATAGATCGAAACCAAAATTTTTCGTAATAAAAAGGGAAATGCGCTAATTGTATTCGACAACTACGCTAAGTGCAACAGAACTGACGGTAAAATCCAGGAGACTAGTTACGGTTACACAGTAATAACAAAAACAGAAGAAAAGAATTCGGAGAGAGATCCGAAACGCGAATAATTCCATCAAGTGGAAAGTTACACAAGCCAGCTCTATTTATTTACAATACTCTTATCCCCCTCTCTACCTAGCAACAACTGATGAATAAAATACCGAAGTCAGGATGAATATGAGCAAAATGTAGGTCAGGATACTAAAACTATTTATTTCAAAAGTAATGAACACAGGGGTTCATCTAGTGGCGTTTAAAAATTGTTCCAGTTTAAAATGTCCGTATGCATCATCATCCCATGAGTTCGATTTCCAGAAATAAAAGGTGGGGGGGGGGGTGCGCCCGGCTATGAGAGACGTTCGTTGGTGATGCATATATGACACGGCAGTCACGAAAGTGTTAACATTGAATTTAGTTACTTTGTCATTCAGTTTTGAAAGAATGTGTGGACTATTTTCAGTAAGAATTTTAAAAATCTTAAGCCGAGTTTGATGACGAAAGCTATAAAACTTTTCAAAAACGCTTCAGTCATAAAATAGAATATCAGATTTAAAGCACAGCAAGGCTACAAATTTGGGGGACATTTGAAATATTTCGATTTCTAACTTGTAATTTTCTCACTGACATCGCTATTGTACCATTTGATTATTAACGTGTTTTTACATTCATTGATGATAAACAATACAAAGAGAGATTTCATTATTTTCTGGATTTTAAATAATTCTAATATATTTTTAGATTTAAGATAACGTTTGGTTATCAACACAAGATACAAAAATATTTCTCTTTAGAGGGAAACTTTTTTTTTCTACAGTCAAATAAAAGAAAAATTTGAAAACAAAAATAATACGAAGATTGTTTTGAATTTTCTTTTCAAATCATGCACAAATGATTTATTATAAAGATGACATGATCAAAGCCAGAAATACTTATTTCAGAAATTTTGAATGAAAGTGTGCAAATACTCATTTTTTTTGTTGATCAAATTACATGACAATACTTTTTTCACATGTCTTACTATTCCTTTGAAATCTAAAAATATTTCAACGAAATTACAATGTCTGTGAAGAAAGATAAATCAAAGTAATAATTTATGTTTTTACTAAACCTAATACAATTGCTATTGAGCATTTTGTAAATGCATAATTTAGGTACAATTATACAAATGGGAAAATATTAGTGTTGGTCTAAACATTCGGAAATAAATGATGCATAAAATTAGTAAGATTCAAAGAAACAAGAAAAAGTCTTTTTCCTTCCTCAGAATAGAGTTATGTTACCACAAGTCCAGCCCAATAAAAGAACAATCATCTTTGATTGGAACATACCATCTTTATTTGATTCCGTTGTTTGATTAACAGTCTGAGAAACTATTCAAGACAAGGATAGTCTTTGCGGATGATTTCGTTTGTTCTGCCATATAACTGCATAAAGCCTCAAAGATATTTTGGCTATTCGAAAAAAATAAGCCAGTCATTTTTTTATTCTTCCCAAGAAAGAATCTTTATTCCCTGTATAGCAAATCAAAATTACATAAAAAAAAGCAGCAAGTAATTAAATTTAGATGCATCAAACGCGAAATATATAAAAGAAACCTACTGCATAGCAGAGTATGTTATCGCTTTTTTTTTGTTAGCAATAAAATAATTTAATTTTTTTTCACTGTAACGTTAAAACTATAGCAAAACTATTGAATTCCACCAAAATTATAGAAAATCACATCGAAACATGTAAATTTTTAAAACCACTTTTAATATCCGGTAAAAAAAAGAATCAATTTAATACATTATTACTATAATCTCATTATTTTAGCTCGTTTCTTGCTCTTAATTATTGCAGGACTTAAGGAAGGATATTTACAACTTTATATTTAATGATAAAAATTGAATTCTTGTTACATTTTGCATAACTCGCATTATAACACTCCGCCTATTTAACAGTAATTGCTAATTTATACTTTCAGTTTAACCTAAAATACATAGCATCAGATTTTTAATGTAGCGTTTAGACGATTCAATCATAAATGGAATGAACTTGATTTTAAACTCAATGGATTCAATTTTTAAAGTTTTTATAATTGTTTTTCTAAACATTTGAATTAAAATTTCTTTAAAAAAGTTCTTTACCATCTTCAATTGCATAGGCATATGGCTTTCCGCGAATATCAGTATCGAATTTCTGTAACTTTAACTGTCCAAAACTGAGCTATCACATGAAGAATACACATCTGATATAATGATTGCTCATATAAATCCTAAATTTGCTGCTGAATCCTGCGTAATCGTAAAACGCATGCTTTTTAAAAGTATATAAGTTCTCGGTGCATTCCCATGGCCACTTCTTTTTATTGCTTGCATCGCAAAGATGATAGTATTTCGCATGTTTCTGGTCATTGTTTAACAAATAATTAAAAAATAAACTGCTAAAGTATCAGCTTTTGTCTTAATGATGAAAACAACGAATGAATTTGATAAAGATGCTTCTCTAATGCATGCGTAACAGAAAATGCATGTACACACATTTCCCTTGTATATACTTCACTATTTCCCAACAGTACTAGACAATTTAAATTTCATCACTTAATGCCAAATGCCTTTTGCATAAAATGCTAAAAATAAAAACTACAAAGTGTTACGTATCAACTGATGTATTACCTTTCTACAACATCAGAAACGTACTATTTGAAATTAATTCAGTCCTTTTTCATAACACGGAACGAATACATCTACTAGCATTTAAATATTGTCTGCGAACATTTTTTAAAACAAGAATCTAAAAAATAATTACGCGCAGAATCAATACTTCAGATATTTTCTGCACGAACTCTTCTAATTATACCGGGGAATCTCAGTCTGAAAAAACCCAACCTTTCAACAAAATTTAAACTCATGAACTTGGGCAAAAAATTAGAATAGAAACATTTCCAACATTCAAATCAGCTAGAAATCAAACTGTCAAAACAACACAAGAGATTTAATTACTATTTACTTCACAATATACAACCGTGCCACTTCATTCTGTGCGTTCACTTTTCTGTTATTTAACGTGGTAAAAAAATTGATGAAGAAATGAAAGACATCTAAAAGAAATATAGGATTGACATGGAATAAGTTGAATCAACTGTACTAAAATGCGCTTTTAAAAAGATAGGGTGGAAAATAAAATTTGATAAAAAAAAAACATTCATTATTCACAAAAATATGCCAGGAAATGAAACGTTAAGATGCAGTGTGTCACTTGATAATGAATTTGTGGAAATAAAGTGAAACTAAAACGATTAAGTACGTTTTAGAAGTACACAGCCATTTTTTTTTTCGATTTAAAATACCAATATATGTTCAAATGAAGTAGAGTCAATCGTAATGCATAAATCGAAACCAAGATGTAAATATTGACCAGCCGAACATTTTACTCGCTTCAATGACATTTTGGGGAAAAGTTTATCCTTGGAATTTCAAACGGCATGTAATAAACAAGGTTTGTAAAATGACTTCATAGAAAAAAAAATCCAAGATTGGAAAACCGTAAGTTAACAAAATAAAAATGAAATATTTTTCGTTTTATGATTTTTTTACAAGCAATTTATATTGCTTTTAACAGTATACGTTCGGTCGTTTGACCTTAAGAAGGGGAACTCGAGGGACTTTTTTAAATTCCATAGTTAACTAGTTAAGAATCGATATCATCATAGGGAAATTACAAGGATTTAAGGATAGTAGAATCAGATTAGAAAGTAATGTCCAAATATTCTCTTACCATGTATAACTTCTATAAAAGTTCTCTCTCAAATGGACTTATATATTCAATTTCTTCAGGGATAGCAAACAGGCGCATAATATAGTTGAATTTCTATTAATCGAATTTGAAGATTCCTAGAAAAAATTTTGATCTATAAAAACTACGATATACAGAAATCTTAATACGCAGAAATGCATATTACGAATCTATCATTTTCTTACCAAAAAGAACTATGCATATTTACTATTTTCAGGGTTAAGGAAGAAAAAAAGGAAAAATTAGGCTATCTAAAAATTCTGTGTTAAATGTATTCATAGAATTTTTTTTTTTCCAAAATTGTTGACAACTTCACTTGCATGCTTTTTAACCGCGTCTTTATAAAATACTGTCATAGCAAGATGACAAACTTGCTATTTATATTATGCCCTTTCAACAAAAATTTAAGTAATCCGCTAGAGTTAAACTGAATTTAAAGAAAAATATTCTCTCCAAGTTAGGAAAGAATCGTTGAACAAAAGTTAAATATATGACTCGCGTGAAAAAGAATCGTAAGACTCGTCTTTTCAAGAATTTCTATAAAAACATCGGCAAAACAATTAATTTACAATAATATCTAAATTATTTATGAAATGCGTCATTTTCCCTTCCATTCGCTCTTTAGCAATTTTCCTGTCAGGAAACGGTTTCAACTGCATCACTTTGTGAAAAAAATTTGTCTGACTATTATAAACTGGTCCGATCGCATGATCAAAATACATAGAATATTTTGCCATTAGCCGTGTTTCAACTGCTGTTAGAAATGACTGATTATGCGAATTGTCTAGCTCTGGCATGTGTAGGAAAAAAATGTACGTCATTTCCAGGAAAAGGAATTGTTATCGTAAGTTACCATAGTTCTATGGTTATGAGAGACTGTTGCAGCAGAAGTTGAAGTTGGGAAATGTAAGGTTTTCATGGATTATTAATCCTTAAAATTAGTTTAGAACCTTTTCTACAAAATGGAAGGGCAAATGTAGATAGACAAATTTCTAGTATGACACAGCAAGATGCATTTCCACAAAACAAATAGATTTTTAAAAGAAATTAGTCATTGATGTCAGAGTTGATTCATCAACAGTACAGTGAAGGGTTATTGAAGCAAGGTCATGGGCAAGAATAGCTATCCAAAAAAATGGTTATTAACAATTCCAATGAAGAGGAAATTTATATTGGACTACAAAAACATCAATTCTAGAAGGACAACACCGGATTAAAGTTGTATTTACAATTCTGAATATTGTGAACACTGTTAAGATTTATTTAAAAAGGAATTTCTTGTGATAACGATTTTTTTGTGTGTCTATCAATAACTGTCAGTCATGCGAAGCGTTTTTTGTATCTATCAATTATTGAAAGGAACTACCCCCCACCCCCTCAATCAGGGAACATTTTCAATAATAGGAAACAAGATTTCGTCTTTCATGCACGCGCTCACTGGCGCTGTTGGTGCATTTCAAAAAAAGTATCTTGTTCCATGCAATAAATCTAAGTTTGTTAACAAAATTTCAAGAAAGGAAATTAACAGATTTGGAGTTGGCCAGTTGATTCTTCAGATGTAAAAAACACCGAAAATCTAAAGCATTATGAAGAGAAGATAGATGAATTTATCCTACTCGCACAAAAAAAAAAGATTGTGAATATCAAAAGTTTTCTTTTGTTAGAACATTGATGCTTATAATTTACGATATAAATTAAAGCACTCCATACCTAAATAAGCATAGAAATCATTTAAAGTTAGAGGAGGATATGCTTGATGTTAGATTTCTATGTTATGTATTTAAATGAACATATGGAAATTTAATTCTGAAAAATTGACGTTAGCCTTCACGAGCGCAGAACTGTTCTCACTGACGTATTGTCATCAAGACTTTATTCCATTTTATAAACAAGTAAGCACAGTTATTTGATTTATAAAAATTTCATTCGATATACACGAAATGCTATTTAAAATCTAAGAACTCTGAAAAATATCTATATAAAGTTGATTAGTGAGGTTTAAAACATTTTTTAAACCTCGTCTGGTTTCAATTTTCAAGCCAGTTACATGGACGGCAAGAATTTTTATTTGAATTGTACATTAGCGTAACCATCCCTCTAATTTTGATGTTGGGGCATCCATTGCACTTCCATTATACGTATGAGAAATCAGAATGTTTAATTTGTCCATCTAATCAGACCCTCGGGGGGACACCTCGAAATGAGAATCAAATGCTTCCGGCATGGTGGTTGGATCTCGCCACCCTGGAGGATACACAAATAGGTGGGGGATCTGGCTCCTCCCATGGATGACGTTCTTCCTTCAGGGAGGGTTGTACCGTGGCCGGTGACGGCCCTTAGGACTCAACCACAGTTCCCGCCAATTGCTGTTGCGGCGGTCCGGTCATTCAGTTTTTGATTTAAATCCGTGTGCCTTAGGGCGGGTCGGAGAGTTAGATGGTTGACTTGTCCATCTAATCATTATCAAAGGAACGCGCTCAAGACGCGTGTTTAGGAAAGCGAGGTTATAATGACAGTTTATTTAAACGCGTTTCATGCAACCCATTCGAAAATATACATAAAAATTAGGTTTAATGGCATAAAAAATGTTTGCTAATGTTAGAAGATACAAGATTTCGCTCTGGGGAAGTTCGCGTTTGAAAAATTAGTTCGCAAGCGATTTCAAGAGAAACGAGGATTACAATTAAAATCTTAATGGCGCGGTTTTCTTCACTTGGAAAAGTTGAAAGTTCTGATCAATTTGCAAAACAAATTATGTTGATATTTTAGTCCAGCAATTTCGACTTAAAATTCATATCTAAAGTATTTTTAATCTATATCTAGTAGAAATCTTATACGACACAAGACAAGAAAATTTGATTCTGTACATTACTAGAATTATTTGCTTAAGACAAATACGCATTTCTTTCAATTACCCGACTTGAACTGCTAAGATAATTACAAATATGATATTAATAGTTTGATCAATTAAACTAATTGAAAGTCAAATCGAAATTCGAGTTTCACTTTTCACAAATTTATTATTTTTTCATTTTTAAGAAGACTTGCTACATTGAAATGTATCGGTTTCACTAAATTTAAATTAAAATAAGTATTACTGAAAATTCACAATTACTCTAAAAATGTAAGATGCGATTTACAGAATAGAATTTTAAAATATATTGAATATATTAAAATATATTCATTTTTACTCTAAAATATTTATAATACTTAAAATATATCAAATATTTATAATTTATGCAAACTTATTATTTTAGAAGTAAAATACAGCAAAAATTAAAGTTGTCAAGTAAATTTTATTGATACAGTTGTTGTACAATAACAGTTTGTAAAACAGAAGATCAAAGAAACATTTTTGGAACACATAGAACATCAAGCATTATACATATAATAGAAACATTGACTCCTTGTACTGCAAGTTTGCTTAAACTCCTAAATCGTTAATATATTTCGAGAAGTAGTATTTCAATTTATATAAGAATATAAATGACAGTTGAAAAACAAAGATCATTCATTTTTACTTTAACTTGCAGATTTAAATATCAAAAATCGTGTTTCAATACAAGAGTAATCTGTTTTCAGTTCAAGGGGTTATTGCAATCAAAAATTTCTTAAGACAATGAAATTGAATTAAAACTAAATTTAAACGAAGTTTAAATCTTACAATATTAATAAATTATACACAAGACATTTATTGAATAGATTCCACGGGTTTTTTTTTCTTTTGCAAGGAGTTTAAGAACTTTATATTAAATGTAATTTTTAATAAATTAAAATTATAACAATGTTTAATAAAATTTTATAGCCTAAACTTTAATATTTACCATTTAGGAGGATAGTACTAATTGAGAATTTAAAGGTTTTTTTACACAAGATGAAATGGAAAAGATTTAAATTACAATCTTATTTTATCGCATCCATTTAACGTTTCCTTTGCAAAAAAAAGCCGCCTGTCTACAAATAGATATTTTTAAATATTAAGTCAGCTAATTTAATTATTAGCTTCCGATTTTCCTAAGAATCATTGATCACCATGGTGATCAGGCATGGCAATCAATAGTTTCCTAAAATAAAGATTTCCGATTAGCTGGCGCGCTCAGCCAATCGGTCATCCCGCGACAGGAAACAAGAAAATGCGATTTTATTTAAAACTTAGCAAATGCAAAAACACGCTTAAATACTTCAAGAAAATACCAAAATATTCAGGATTTAAAATTTAGAATTTTAGAAGTTAAATTAAAAAAAAAAATTAAAACATTGATTTGAAATGGATGCAATAGCGAGAAAGAAAGAAAACAAATACAGCGAGTTTAAAGATAACTTAAATGTTTTTACATTTAAATTAAGTAATTATTAATGTAACATTTCTAGTCTTGCAATCAATCTAAAGTTGAGACTATAACATAATTCCAGAAGAAAAACTTAGAAATACAACATACCAACAGAAATCTAATATGTACAATTAAAATATTAAACATTCATAAAATTGTACATATTTAGAGATTAACATGAATTTTCTAATTCTTATGATTAAAAATTTAGTTACTTTTATGCTAGAATTGTAAAAATTTTAGCAACTTGTATTACATGAGAAATGGAGAATATTAAATTTTTGCGAAGTATTATATTTTCTACATGTATTTGGATATATAGAAAAGTTTATGACTACCATCACAAAAACGAATTGAAATTCGTATTTTAAAGCCATGAAATGTTTCATGGATTTTTGCTTAAAATCTACACATTCGTAAAAGGCGATTCACAAATTACAATAGCTTCTCAAACAAAGTCGAAAGAAAACCGAGGAATGTAGAACACGAGAAAAAGCTAAAGAGGCGAAATAGTAAAAATGTCAATTTCTAGATCAATTAATTTGTCAATTAAGATTAACATTTATAAAATTTAACATGATGTACCATAGGATTTTAATTGAATACTAATTTCATTTGAAATTAAATCTTTGAAAAATAGTTTCTTTTATTATATTAATCGCAAAGTTGACCACACAAAGTTTGCAGAAAATCCAATATTAAGATTCAGTAATCAATGCATTATAATAACTACTCAAACCTCTCGGGTGAAGTTAATTGATCCATGTGTACGATAAAAGAAATATGCTTATGGATTACCAATTAAAGCTCTGAAATTTAGGAATCTTCTACGATTGATAATGCTATTTCGTTAATTATGGTTTAAGTTTTTTTTATGGGATTTGTCTTATTAACTGAAGACTATATAGGCAATGGTTGAATCTGGTAAGCAAATCTGATAATAAAATTGAGTCAAACCTTCAAGTTATGTTTGATATTTACAATTTGTGGGGCAATTTAAACAAGCATAAGCGATATCAAAAGATACGAACACAGCAGGTCTGTTCTGCAATTGATGAAAATAAAACTAAGTTTTGAAAAACTTCAAATCGATGATGAATGATAAATAGAAGTGCATTTTGAATTCAGGATAAAGGCAATTATGTACCCTATAACAAAAACCAGCATTACCTTATAGTGTTAATATAGTTATTTCATGTAAAATTTCGAACACAATTTTTGCAAGATAAATACAATAAAGATCTACAAAGGATAGTTCTGCAGAATTACTTCAACTTCAAGGTTCTGGTAACTGTCAAGAATAATTTACCAACCTATAGGTTTCAGAATCGAGTTGCTTCACGGAAATTTCATTCTTCGGTTTGCTCTTGAGAATCTAGACGTTTAAAAGATGTGATGAGAAGCTGAACATCCAAATTCTTCAAGCTGTCTTATGGATATCTGTGGCCTGCAGTTATCTTTTGATGTCTTGCAATTTGTAGATCAATTTGAATGTCAGGATAGAATTATTGTCGACAGTTTTGCATTCCATCTGGGATTGAGCACAGAAATATCTGAAAGAGCAAGTAGCTTATCATAATCATGAATGCAAATATAAACAGAATGAATGTTTTACTTGTGGGTTTATACAATGATGTGTCAGAATTAATAACTTATACTGCAAAAATGTGTTATTATGGTAGATAAGTTTTTCATACAAAATCACTTAAATTGTGCAACAACAAGCGGTTATCACAGAATTAATGTTTGCCCTCCATCGTTTTAAATCGTTTGCCGGAGCACTGTTTACAGATGTTTCATCTTCTATCTTCTAACTGAATTTTCGACCTAATTCTTTTCCCGATTCCTATTAGGTATCGGATACTTTGTGAAACCGTCGCTGAGGAGTACAGTGGACTGTTTTGCCACATTCATCTATAAATCTTTCATGTACTTTAAAATATTTGAATATTTGTGAAAAATCTTTTCGAGGAATTTTATAGGACTCCTAAATGTGCATCCAAGTTGAAATTGGTTTCCAAATGCATTTAATAATGAGATGGATCTACAGTTAAGATCACATATTCGTGAAAACAAAGGAAAAATTTCTCAAAATTTGTCATTAAGAAATTAAAAGAATTTTAACATTCTCTAACCTACAATATTTTAAAGTTGGAACGTCAAAAAACAGGCCATTGAGTAGTATAAATATATAGGATATTGCATCAATTGCATTTTAAAAATGAAGCATGACTTACAATTGCAGTTTGACTTGAAATCTGTTGAAATTCAAATTAAAGACATTGATTTGTAATGATTTACTGCAAAAATAACTATTCAGAAAATCCGATGCTACTTAAGATTTTTCAACAAAGGATAAATACGTTATCCAAAATCTTGTGCGGGCAAATAATTTACGATCGATATGTGCAATAGCAAAAACAATCTACTTAAAGAACGTTCAAGACAATTTACTACAGAGAAAAGTTCAGTGAAATCTTAGACTTGCCTATGAATTGTGGATGTTATCTTGTGGACCTACGAGTTGTGGATGAGCCATATTTTGGTAAACATCACGGCAATTTTTATTAGATGTGCATTTTTAATTACCGAGAGCTGCGTAAGCAATGTTTTAATCTTGCAACTAAAACCGCTGATGTGACCTAGACTTTAAACTATTACGATTATTTAATAAAGTTGCTTATTTGAAATTTGTGGGGCCATTAAGTTGGACATGAGTGAAAACAATATAAAAATACAAACACAATACATCGTTTATGTAAAAAATGTCCACCAAGTTTTGAATTAAAAAAAAATGACGACGAATCATCAGGAATGCATTTTGAATTCAGGATATTTACAACTAATATTCTGCTTCAAAAACCAATACACCCTAGAGAATGTTAATGCAATTCTTTCGAGAGTGTTAATATACAGCATTTCGAAAGAATCACTTTTACAATACTAATATAGTAAAATCCTATAGTAATATTACAACTATTCCAGCTTTAAAAGTTCCGAAAAATGTCAAGAAAAATCTAGCATACCTATTGATTTTAAAATTAAATTTCCTGAAGATAAACTCATTCTTCATTTTGCCCTTGAGAATCAAGATATTCTTAAAAAATATGCGATGCCAAGTTGAACAAGCTCTAGATTTTCTGCATACCTTGGCTTGCATTATTCTTGTTTGTCTTTCAATTTGCGAAGTAGCTTGATGAATTAACACAATCGTCTTGGAAGTAGGACTAAAAATTATAGCCAATGAATGGAAATAGCATCTGAAAGAAAATCACTTGTTAAATTCATGAATCCAACAAATATAAGTCGGAAGAATGATTATTGCATTAAAAAAACAATCAAAAATTAATAAATCAACCCAAAATAATTTGATTACATTTTCAGTATACATGGACTTATTTCTACTTGAAACTGTCAAGTTATTCGGGTAAACTAGTGCTAATTATGTAGAAAGTTAAATAAAATTTTGAGTTAAATATCCTTAAATAAATTTTATAATATTTATTGAAATATAATGTAATTTTCATGAAGAGCCATTTGATGCATTCAAAACACTTGATCTTTTAAAAAAATTAGTTTAAAAGACATTTAAATTTCATTAAGTTCACTTCCGGTAAGCAACTACTAAAAAATGAATTCATTAACCAAACTTTAAAATTTGATGGAAATTTTGAAAGGAAAATTAGGGAATAAGCGAACGCATCAAAACCTTGAAATACACGGTATTAAAACAATTAGTTATTGGAAAGGCCAGAAGCGGATTTGGGTAAATCGCGGCCCAAGGCATGGCATATTATTGAACTCTTTCTAGTTTATTTTCCCATTTCAATACTTTAAAATTAATCGACATTTTAATGATTTACTTGCAATTTTTTTAATTCACTTTGCGAAAATATATATATATGAACTTTTATTACCACAATTCAATCATATTAAGCTTGGCGATTTATCAATACTCTATTCACTAGATTAATGTAATAAAGCTAGTAGGAATCTAAACTGCTAATCCGAGTATTATTTTACAATTCATAGAATTTGAATTTAACAATTTGGTAGTTACGCTGACATTAATTGGTTTTCCTGTGGCCTTAACTACCTCGTCGGAAATTTGCCATTAGAATGTTGTCATATATCAACACCCTAAATGTAAAAATTAAAATTTTTTGAATTTAAAGAAGAAACTTAATGGTATTAAGGTATTGTAATTTGTTATTACAATTTTTTTTTTAATCGAACAATTTTCTAATATTTCGGATTTTCTATGCTGCACTTACCTTGCAAGTTTCTGTTGACTATGACAGCAATTCTTATGCCTGTACGTAATAGCTGGTGTTAAGCAATGAAGCAAGATCATTAGCGTCTTTCCAAAAATCCAATGCCATCAAGTCCAGTTCCTTTTCATTAGGGTCTTTTATTTCATATTTGAGAATGCAGTCATCTTAGAGGATAATCGATGTTGAAACTGAGGGCGAGTTTCCGCACATTTTTAATGAGTGACAAAAGAAACATACTTTCAGTCTGCACCATTTAGTAGTCGTATCGGATTACTGCTGCGTTACTATATCCAAATTTACATGCCGGGTAGCCTACGATAAACTTGACGTCGGCGATAAAATCTAAAATGTAGAATAATCGGTACTAAAAAACGTTTATCTGTAGAATATGAAGAAACAAGCATCCAGAATCAAGTCTCGCAGAAATAAAAACATTCGTCAATATAGGTGACCGATTTATGTTTAGTTTCCTGTTATCAAACAGCAGTTCAAACTGCGAAACACATTGCAATCTTTTGGATACCGATTTCGTGAAACAGAAAAGGGGAAAAAATCGCACACAATCGGTAGATCATTTTTATCAAATATTCTAGCAATTGTAGTAAAAACATTCTATTGTCTTCGCCATCATGATTATTCATTAGATTCCAAGTTCAGATTTATAGCAGCAAGTCGCCAAATTCTTGAAAATTAATCCAACAAAAGCATTTCAGAATTTCATACTTTCTCTTCAATTGCTTTGATTTCAGTACTTATAATGCTGGCAGACTTAATTAAAAATTTTTTTGAATAGCACAATAAACTTTTGCCATGGTCTCCTTTCTACAATATTTCACCAAGTTATCTTGTGAGTGTTCGTGCTCTAATCACCTATGCCCTGAAGAATATCGCACTTCTTCCTTACTCATTTACAGAACTGAATTACAATTTCCTAGTCTGTTTAAACAGTTAAACTTTTTATACAAAAAGGGCCTCGATTTTCTTTATTCACGTGTAAAAAATAGTCATACCCTATATAAGAGATTGACCATAAAAATATTTCCCTCAAACTGAATTACATCATTGTCTTCGAAACGAATTTTGAAAATAAATGCATAATTTGAAATACTGCATTTCATTAACATTCCTTAATGTCTAAAAATGATTTCTATATTATAAGTACGATAGTCGACAGTTTACTAATGAATTAAAAATATAATCGTTTTATCAATTATATCAGTAGAAGTCGATAAAATTATATAGATTTGGCAACTACAGACATTTTAAATATCGGGATTTCTTTTCTAAATTCGCCTAAGTTCAGTTATTTCAAATGTATTCTAAACCTTATTCCCTCGGGCTATAAAAATACTATTTTAAATTCATTATATGCATGAGCATTTGTTATTTTCTTACTTAACGCTATATGCCGGTATCAAATATTTCACGAAATTCTAGTCTCCTAATTTACGCTAGGGGTTTGTTAGGCCAATATTTGCTGTGGTTTCTAAAATGACATGTAATGTACAAAGTTGTCAATAGCAATTATCGAAAAGAAGAAGTATTGGTTAGATAGTTATTTATGCATTTTCCAAGAATATGAAAAAGCATAAAGAGCCTTGGATGTTATTACGGATTGCAATTTTAATGGGAAAATTTCTCAGGAGAATCGATTAGAATGTTCATTTTGCGATGACACTGTATTCTCGTTGTCGAATTCTAAAAATAATTGGTTAATTTCTAATAAAGCTAAGTAAATTCTACATTCTTTCCACAGGTGAACTAAACAGAAGAAACTGAAGGTATTCTGAATAATTATGATAGTCAGGCAATTAATTGTTCAATTATATGCATTTTTATCGACATTCTCGACATACTTTACATAGAATAACAGGAGAAAATTCTCTAAATTTTTTGGATGCTTGCACAATATAGCTCGATTGTGTCCCTCTTTCAGCACAATTTAGAGAATTGAATATAGTTCAGCACTTAGGCATTCAGCCCTTGAGGCGGTTAGGTCCAAAGTTTTATGCAAATGTACAGTTATTAGAAAATATACCATACATATGTTTTATGTGATCGAGTTAAAGCGTTTACAAATCTAGGAACAGACAAAAAGTTTGATGGAATCAGTCCCATAATTGAATCGCGTATAAAGCGATGCAATGCAAATCTTGCAATGAAAAAATATGACAAGTTTATATAATATGACGCATTCTCGAATTATGTGAAGGAGGGCTGAGCGTTCAAGGGTAATTTAAAATTAAATTGTATAAATATAGCGTACCAGGTTTCATCCTTCGCAATAACATTTGAGTTATCGTGTTCAGAAACGGTTAAGTGGATAGATGATTCCTTAGAGGTCATTTGTGCTCCTCCGGACTGTCAAAAATAAGATTTAAAAATTTGACTTCATTTTTTGGCAATTACAATACCTTCATTTACGAAAAATAAAACCTAACAAAGAGCATCAAATTTTATCTTGTTCAAAGGTAATCTAAAAAAAAATTCTAGATTCACTATTTAAGCACTAAATGATACACAAGTTGAGTCATTCACAGCAACAGTTTAGTAAGGTAATTGAGTTGTTTCCCGATGCTTTGTCAAAATCTTTGTCATTGAAATAACAGCATCTTTTTTCATTTCGATCGATTCTTTCAACTAAAGTAAAATTTCAATATTCCTAATTAGGAGAATAGAAACGTCTTTTGCAAGAACATTATTTGCCTTCCGATGAAATTCAATTTCAAGACAGCAGGACAACCACTTTATATCAGGAGAATATTATTTTAACCCTCAAGATGTATTCAAAAAGATTTCCGATTATTCTTTAGTATAATAATTTAGAATATATATGCTTTTCAAATTAACTTAATATTGAACAAAATGCCAAAACTTTTGCTCATTGAAAACTTTAAGCAGATTCCGTTCAAGTTGTTTTAATTAGTTTTATTTCCCTAAGAGCATGAAGTAATTATAAAATATCCGAGATATGATATCCAATATAAATAACCGTATTTTTACGAATATCCTAAAAATATTAAATCTTTGTGCACGTAACGTAGTATTTCTTACCATAATATTAAATATCGGAGCGGTTAGAATATGACGAATTTCAACAACCCTGTTTTAAACATTTTATGCTATGACACGCAACTTCCTCAAGAAACGAAAGTAAAATTAAGAATTTGCAGAATTCTCAATTCCATTTATTAATTTTCAAATATAATCTGTGTTAATTAAGTGATGTACGGTGCCAAGATTCAAAATCGATCCATTTCATCAATAGGTTAGTTTCCGTTAGAAAGTTAGTTTATTATGTAGTTTATTTTTTCATTAGTTTTATTTCATCTCTTGCACCATCACATACTTTCTGTACTTCGTAATTAACTCCAGGCTAAAGCACACCCATTCCACACTCCGCCACAAAAGCACACCCATTCCACACTCCGCCACAAAAGCACACCCATTCCACACTCCGCCACAAAAGCACACCCATTCCACACTCCGCCACAAAAGCACACCCATTCCACACTCCGCCACAAAAGCACACCCATTCCACACTCCGCCACAAAAGCACACCCATTCCACACTCCGCCACAAAAGCACACCCATTCCACACTCCGCCACAAAAGCACACCCATTCCACACTCCGCCACAAAAGCACACCCATTCCACACTCCGCCACAAAAGCACACCCATTCCACACTCCGCCACAAAAGCACACCCATTCCACACTCCGCCACAAAAGCACACCCATTCCACACTCCGCCACAAAAGCACACCCATTCCACACTCCGCCACAAAAGCACACCCATTCCACACTCCGCCACAAAAGCACACCCATTCCACACTCCGCCACAAAAGCACACCCATTCCACACTCCGCCACAAAAGCACACCCATTCCACACTCCGCCACAAAAGCACACCCATTCCACACTCCGCCACAAAAGCACACCCATTCCACACTCCGCCACAAAAGCACACCCATTCCACACTCCGCCACAAAAGCACACCCATTCCACACTCCGCCACAAAAGCACACCCATTCCACACTCCGCCACAAAAGCACACCCATTCCACACTCCGCCACAAAAGCACACCCATTCCACACTCCGCCACAAAAGCACACCCATTCCACACTCCGCCACAAAAGCACACCCATTCCACACTCCGCCACAAAAGCACACCCATTCCACACTCCGCCACAAAAGCACACCCATTCCACACTCCGCCACAAAAGCACACCCATTCCACACTCCGCCACAAAAGCAGCATATTGTCATAACAATTTCATTTTTGTATCTGCACATTCGCTTTCTTTATCCTCGATTCCACTTTGGAAAATTTAATTTCATATTAATATAGAAGTTTTACAATTCACAGCTTAGAATACAAGGCATCCCTCTAAATTAAACCATTTTTTCATTATAAAAAGCATAGGTTTAATGTCATTTGCAATCGATGGGTACAAGGACAATGATTTATCGCTCTTGTATTGCCCTCCCTCTCAAACTGAGCTTCACGAAAGTTACAGAAAGACAAAAATATACATTAGTCTTGCACACTCGTATACAAAGTACAGAAGATCGTCAAAAATAGGACCTCGAGATTTTAATGAATCCACGCTTCAGTTGGCCCTTAATTCTAAAATTCATTTAGGAAATCGTTTGTTTACAAACAGCTACACTGGCAGAAAATGACTAAGGCAATGACATGGGTGAAATTTGGCATTCGATTTTTCATATTCAATTTCACATGACTTCGGGGGAACCTATCAACGAGAAGTTTATTTTACCGCGGGTATGTGAATATAACTTCTGAATACAATTTCCGTAAACTATGCCAAATTTGTCTCTCCAGAAAGTTTGAATAACAATGGTTAGATGCGATTCAGATCTCTGACCGTATTCGTCAAAGGTGGTGTTTTTCTATTTGGAGTGTTATAGCGCTAACAATTGAAGCAATTTGAATGTAATAAGTTTAAAGACAGCAATGAGCACAGGAAAAGTTATTTCATTAAATAATTATAAACCTATCAAATATCAAATTTAACCGAAGTAACGCGTCTTTCTAAATGGATCTAGCTATTTAGAATCATTCTCTGCATCTAAAGCGGTTTTGTAATTGTCTTGAAATCGAATTTCACAAAAGTGCGAGTAAAATTCTTAGAGAAATGTCATAATTTTACTTGCAGAAACTGAGATTTTGCTGCAAATGAAAGGATTTATCGATATAAAAATTGATGCAGTTGCTTTAATGACAAATGATTGACTATCGATCGGAGAACACCTTAATTTTCCGTACTACGCTGCTTCTAAATGAAGGTTCTAAATTTTTGTATTTTGCTTATTGCAACAAAATAGCTTATCTCGGAATTTCTTTCGATACCCTTTACACAATATAAATCCTAATAAGAAAATTAGGATTTTATTTTATTTTATTTTCCCATGTCTTAAATAAAATACTTATATTTACTGTAGTTGTTAAAATACTGAAGCTGGATTTTTCCATTTCCCCCGATTTAGACGGCCATGAATCCAATTATCACCTACTTTGATATTGCTTAGCTTTTCTGAACGCAACTTGAAAATGAAACGGCATAGAATGAAACATGGCATGCGAGTTTAATAAAAAATTAAAATTACACCTTTCGACTTTAATTGTACTTTGCTAGTAAACTTAACTCAATACTTTAATAACCTAACATTTGGGGATATATTTTATCATTAGAAGACGTTGCATCTACATTAGGTGCGATTAAATTTCTAATACAATTCCGTCCAAGAACTATCTTGTTTGCCTGCTCGAGGTTGGTATATGCTTTAACTGAGTAACACGCAATATATGTGGTATATTTTCTGATAAAATTGTTAATTTGCTTAAAATTTTGAACCCAACTGGCTCAAGGAAGATCTAAATACATATTCAATTCTTTATACAATTCTAAAATTTGACAAGTGTGCGATATTGTGCAAGCATCTGTAAAGCTTACGTGAAAGCTTTCATCGCATTCTTTGAGGAGAACGATAGAAAGGCGCATGATTAATATTACTTGCCTTACCACCACAATTATTCGGAATTTCTTTATCAACTTCTATTTAGCTCACCTGTCAAGAAGTTAACAAGGATAGTTCCCAACATAAATTTCAGAATTTTTTAAAGTAATAGTTTACCAAGTATTCGAACAGATTCATTTGCGAAAAAATCTTGCTTTAAAATATCATCCCACTAATATCTGCCTAGATTTAGATGTCTTCATATTCTTCGAAAAAGTACTTTCGTTTTGAAATGCATACATATCTTACATACATGCTAACCGATTCTTGCTCTTTGATAATTACTAATCCAAATTTTGTGCATCACATAACATCGCAAAAACCGCAGAAAATGTTGGATTCACGGACTTGAGAATTGAATCTAGAAGAATGGAACCTTGAATAGTATAAGCCTCGTCTAGAAAAAACAGTTCCTACAGAGCTAATCAGGAATTTGTAGTCAAAGAAGAATTTAATTTGAATAGATTTGAACAAAGGTTCAATAGAAATAAGACATTAATTTTAGGTTGAAAAATACCTTCATTAAGAAAGAGGAAAATCAAAAATATAAATGGTATAACACTCATGCACTTGAAAATTAATAATACTTTTATCCTACATTCTAACAAATATTAAAACGCAATCCGAATTTGAAACTATCGATTTTTAGAAAACGGATTAAGATTTTCAAATTAACATTTTTAAAAAATTAGCAATTACAAACTAATTCATAATGCTAATTCATTCAATTACAATAATAATTCATTTTTCATATATAATCGTTTGCGTTTAAGATTCTTTGAATTTAGTGATTTATATTCAACTGACTTATTGCATTGAAATGCATCGTAAATTCATTTTGAAAAGTTCACGAAAGTTGTATAGTTTTGGATTGCGCGCTAAGTCCTCTTGGACTTTAAATTATAGGTATTTAATTTAATGATCAATCTCTTATTTTCGAATTTAATTATTCGTTACTCGCTTTATAGAACGAAACCCATTTTCTCTATTTAAAATTTTGAAAAATTTGCCAATTTTTAGAAATGATCTGTTGTAAATGAATTTCATTTAAATTTATTTTTCCTTTTACTTATTAAATGAGTAAGGAAGCAGCGAATACCAGGAAATATGAGGTCTTACTATGTGCAACAATTGGGATTCGAGTATCAACCTTGTACATCACAGACAGACTTGCACTGGCATCCATTATAGAATTCTAAAGCTTCAAACAAAGTTTATCAACATGGCTTGGAAAGATAAAGGAAATATCAGACAGACATTAGCTCGGGCATCATTTTAGATGAGTGCGCATGCAAGGTACAGGACCTGAAAAATAAAAGAAAGTTTTAGAAACTGCTGTTTAGAAGGTTTTTTTTTGTTTGTTTGTTTTGTCTATTTCGCAATTCATTTTTATAAATTATTGAATTGTTAAAATAACCAATTTTTAACTAGATGGTCTTTTGTTTTTAGTTTTATTAACATACTTTTTAAAGCTACACTAGGGATCTTTAAGGACGGATCTCGTAATTTTGAACCGTGGCCAGACGACGAGGACGACTTCTAAGCCGGCACCCCCTTTCCAAATACCCTCATTACACCACAAGCGGTAGGAGGTTTGGCCCCGACGGATTTAACACGTGCACCAAACCTGCTTACACGATGGTTCTTCAGTGAAATCAGATCTCGAACCTGAAACTCGCCGGTTTCGAAGCCGATACCTTATCAGGCCACCGCGACCTCGTGGCCTTTTCTTATACGGTAGTAAAGATTGACAGTTATATTCTGAAAATATTAGAATTGTATTTTTATAGTCTAGACTACCCTAATTCAATAATTTTCAAAATTTTAGCACCTAAGAAAATGAATAAATTGGGCTACAAGATACCAGCTAAGCACATATGATCTAAAACCCATTTAAATAAAACTAAACAAAATGGTTAATATCTATAATGATCTTTTGATTTGCTTAAGTCTGAAAGGGCATTTGCGAAAGCATTTGAAATACGCATTTGTAGCGAGAACTCGGAGCAACATAATTGCATTTTATTTTTCACTCCGTGTTTTTCATCCTTAGTTTTGACAAAGTTCAGTCACCAATTATGGCAATACAACAAATTGCGTATTCGAGTACAGGAGCATTTTATAGTAGAGAAAAAATTGTATTTGCGTATTAATCCCTTCGGATATCTTTATTCGAGCATCTAATTAGATTCAGTATCAAGAATTCAACTTGTAAGGTTCCAATTAAATTTTTAAAAACAATTTGTGGTTAGTTTAAGCAACTCATTTAGGCTTCATATTATTATACTGTCTGAAATAAGAATACCAAATATGTTATGTTTTCCCCTTAAGAAATTATATGCAATAGTTCAAAACGTTAAAAAGTTTGGTACACGAAATCCGAATAATGGATCATCGTCATCAAATTGTCTCCGATTCAAAAGCAATTTCTAAGATTTAACATTCTAAGAGATCAACATTTTCATTTCGTCAAAATAATCATTCTTAAAAGTTAAAAATTTCCATCCAAATTATAATCTTTTTTCAATCACTCTTTAAAGACACGAGTACTGATTTTATATAAAAACATGAAACTGATAATTTTATACAATTTTTGTTGCGTAGTAAAAACCGTAAAGGGAAGAGTTAAAAGCCAAAATATGAAAGTTGGTTCAAAATAGATCTAGAATATGGAGTTTGTTTTCAAGATCACCCATTAAAAATGCTACAAACAAAAGTACTGCAGGGTTTAGAGCAAATCAGAAGTGAAAATAAAGATATTTAACACTTTGAACCGCTTTCAAAATAATTTAATGGTTAGGCTTGATTTCAGATACAAAACGAAATAAACTTCAAGTGTAATATTTATTAATTTATATACAATGACGAGAAATTGAATTAGTAGCACAAAATTAGCTACACATTAAGGCAAAGTGGAAGCTTATGATAACTGAAATACAAAAACTAGTTTCGAGTTCGAAAATTGTTGATAAAGATTAAAGATAGGGAATCTGATTACTTTGTCAAATATATATATTTTTGCTTGAAACTAAGACGTGAACCAAGCTTTCATTATAGAGGTTGTATTATAAATTCTAGCTGTATTAAATATTAAGGAGGCTGTTGCATGTTTTCATTCAATTTACAAATAAATTGGCATATTAAAGTTAAATTCTTAAAATAAGTAGAACTGAACTTTTAATGTTCGATATAACTGAACTTTTAATGCCTTTGACATATTGAAAATACTTTGCCTATCGTACTTTTCAAACATTTTACAAATTTAATGACTAAATGGAAATTATTTAAGTAATTTTGCCAAATCAATGAAACAGCAAGAATTTAAATTTAATTGCATGTATAAGTAATATTTAGTTTTCCCCTCTCAATCACTTTGACAAAACAGAACTAGTATTTCCCTTTTCGAAGCTATACGAAAGTTAATTACCGACAAACACTGCAATTCAAAACATGAAGTGGACGTCAAACTTCACCATTAAGCGAACGAAAGGATTTGCCGCGCACTAAGTCAAAGTAACATCGGATTTTGAAGAATCGCGAATCCGACTCTTCGTTCCAGATGTCAAGAATAGAAAATATAGAAAATTTGACATCAGCCAAAGAATCTTTTCACTTTTATTGACTTGCAAATAATTTTAGTATTTAACGGCAGAAGTAAAGCAGCAGAGACTAATAAGATAGAAATTGTTAAATGGTCAATTTAACAATTTCTATCTTATTAATCCTCAGAAAAGTTTAGTTTAAAGGGCTCGAAGTTTAATTAGCCCGAATGAATGTTTTAGCGGAAGAAATTAGCTAACTATTGGGGTAAATTACGCATTAATATTTAAAAACTCATTAGCATCAATGCAATCTCAACTCATGCATAATCACAATTTAAATTGGTCCATATTGTCTCTTAATTATATCAATCAATAACCACTAATTGAGAGCTTTACATGTTACAGAATATATGCATACCAACTGTTCTAATTTTCCCTCCTTTATTAAGGTTTTATGTTTTCCTAAATCTAATTTAATGGACATAAAATCACAAAAATTTTATTCTAGGAATTTATTGGATAATCCAAGCTTTTCGACTTGCAATTGTATGTATCCACATGCAATTTAGGGATTAAAGAATTCATTCCAAAAAATTTCTAGAATATTCGATTACTGTTTGACAGGATTTTTACTCACGGAGTTTGGGTTAAAAGACCACAAAAAGAATGTATTATGTAAAAGTTTTGAATTTTCTGCAGATATCACTGCAGAATTGCTTCTAAAATTTCCGCAAGATTACGTTATTACCAATTTTATTGTGCAACCCATTTATGTACAATGGGTAAGTTTTATGCGTACCTCAAATTCTCATTATTAAACTGTCAAACCTATAATGCGTTCATTGATATGGCAAAGACATGTGTAATCTATAAGCATACCAAATGTTGAACAAATAACCAATTCGTTTAATACAATACTTTCCAATAACGGAGAGTATCTTCAAATTAAAGAAAACTCAATTGTGAGGTTAAGAGATTAGATATTTAAAGGATTTCTCTACTTAAAACATTTCAGAAAACTTGTGTAGCCAATCATTTTCAAGTAACATTTAAATAAAACATTTACATTGAAGCATTTAAATATCTCGTTCCTCGGATATTAGAATATTTATATAGAACAAATATAGTGAATGACCTCAAATTATTCTAGGTTCTTTCTTCATTTGAAGACAGTTGTTAAACAGAACTTTGGGAAACTTCTATTTTGAGAAGCTCATTAGGAAATTAATATTTCGAATTTATTGCTAAATAGAAGTTCCACGTATTTATATAATTCAATTTGCATTTAGGCAACGACACGCAATTTACTGTAAAACAGAAAATGCGAAAGTTCGCAGTTTAATTATATAATTAAAAGAAACGCCAAAATTAAAATCTATCGGGAAATATTTCAACAGTTGTTTTTTATTTCAGAAAGAATATAAATTTTATGTAGACATTCCGTCGAAAATTATAATTCTTCAACAAAAAGAAATATTTCAGTGGTAGATTAGAAAGTAACTGCATTTAAATAAACAAGAATAACAAAACTTACCCAGCATTAAATCAAAATATGCTGTTCTTGAGTCCATTATAATGAAATATTAAACATTCGCCATTTTTCCAGAGGCTTTATGCTTACAAGTGTGCATGCAGCCATTTCCAACATTTCAAAAGGTACTTACGTTGGAATTTAAATGAACTAAACCGATAGAAGATTCAGAAAGCTTTCATCCAAATTCTGCGCGTTAATGAATATTCAGTATGCATATATTTGTATGAAACAAATGAGAAAGATCAGCAGGAAAGCTAACAAGTATTTAAGGAAAGTCTCAATAAATCCAAGTTGAATTCAAACATAATTTGGCTGCATTTTGAAGTTATATGCAATCAGAGACACAAAACTACACGAAGAGAATAATATCCTCTAACGATAAATTGCATACCGCCTTAAATACATATTGCCTTGGAGAATTTACTGCTCGCAACTAGAAGCCATGTGATCTTTCGAGATCACGTGATAGTTAATCGTCTGATTCATAAAGGAAGCTATTGGTGGAAATCACAATTACGTTTGTATACAATTTGCCTATTTTTTACTGATAACATCTTATCCAATGTAAATAAGATACCACATCCTGCTCTTTTTTCTGTTGGGTAATATTCCACGCCCTGCAAAATTAAATGGGATTGATGCATTTAACGTATATAACCAGCATATGTTGATTATATAATACTTATTAATTGGTATGTTGGAACGAATCACTAATAAAATTCATTAACATGAACCTGATTAATCAGAATATAAACACATCTTAAATAATTTATCGTTTCCTTTCTTTCAAAGATTTGCACAAAAGACATGTCCACTAGTCACGTTTTAAGAAGAATATATGAATGTCCAAAAAGATTTAAGTTTTATCAAGAAAATAAATAGCATACAGGAGAATTTAAACTAAACTGAGTGCATTTAGAAAGCAATATAACATTTGATGAAGCCATTAATTAGTATATGCAATAATAGCATGAAACTTACTGTCAGTAGTGATCATATTTGTTACTTTGTGAGGTGCAAAAGGACTGGCTTAGAAGCGTAGAAGTTATCGGAAGAACATTATTTCAAAATCTGAGATTTGGGTTCAAATTCCACTCAATCCTTTAATTGCTTAAAGCAAACAAATATACCATATTTTCATTTAACTATACTTTATATTTAAAATATTACAGATAAAAATACACTTTCTGTTAAAAAAACTGCCAGTTAATAATTGTTTTAATAGATTTGTAATTAATAAATATCACCTTTCCCATGTTACAATATCTTATATTTAAAAATTTATAAATAATATAAATTAATAAATAAAATTTATAAATAAAAATATACTTTCAATTAAAAACTGCTAATTAATAATTGTATTTTGTTTAAATAAAAAAAACTGTACTTCTGAAAAAACTCTCTAATAATGAGAAACCTAAACAGCGGCTGAAAAATGACGACGCATCTGAAAAAAGGCAGAAGAGGTCTTTAATAAAAGAGTTGCCCCTCATAAAATTGTTGATTTTAGACAACACTGCGAAAACCACGAAGTGTCAAACATTCACTTTCAGATTTTCAGACATAATCATTTTGTGTTTCTAAGAAAAATGAAAAGAGAGAGAGAGAGAATGTAAGAAAAAATTTTTATATCAAGATCATATACCAATTATCATTTACTTAACTCATTTTTGTGTATTGCTTTTAAATTTAGATGAACTTACAAAAAAATAGACGATCATCTGAATTGGTTCAAACTTTGATTCGAATTTACACTTTTGATGCTAAAACTGAGTACCAAATTTTAATACCTAATTATTTACGTTCTGCATTTATTATACAAACTTATTCTAGGGCACTGTATAAACTTCCTCTGAATAGATTTAGTTGAAGGTTTGATAGAAATTTGTAATTGTGTTGAAATTAACAATACATTAAATCTCATCCGTCAAATTTAAAACGTTTTTGAAATAAATAAACATCAAATACAAAAAAGTATCAGTCGTTACTTTTTTGAAGATAAATAAAGAAACAAAATTCCAAAAATAAGTTGTTTTTTTGACTCGGAGAAATCAGAAACATAAAAATTCGTCAAAATTTGAAGTACAGACATTTTGGCAATTACAATAGTGTTATGAAAATTCAAATCCTAAGAATCCTATGAGTATTTTCTATCCTAGATGAAGAAAAATCCAAAATATTAAAAAATAATTTATTTTAATTATTTAATATTTAATATAAATATTAAATAATAAACATACTATTTATAAAATTATAAATACATTTTAATTAAATTTATTGTCAAAGAAAAATCGATAAGCAGGTAGCAAATTACAGATGAAAAGTACACAAAATGACACTTGTTGTAAACATCAGCTTATAATCAGCAAATTCGTAATAAAGAACTATAGCAACACAAAAATGCTCAGAGAGAATTTGTTGGGGATTATTCCAGCAAAGAGAGATTTCTTTAGCTGTACTCAAATCCCTCGATTCTTCTATTACTGAATGATTCCCAGATTTGTCTCACGGCTTTTTATACTTATCGTGGCAGATCAAAGAAGCTTCTAGAAAGATATCATATTTTGCTCTTAACCGAGATGTCACCAAGATGCTAGATTTTTGTGTAGTCACCATTTTTGTCGCTAAAGTTGTCGCCAACTTTGTTTCCAAGGCCAGTGGTAAATGGCTCGACATGCATTCAGCCTCCATTAGAGCTGTGTGTATAACTGACTTCCTTACTAGGAAACTTTCTTTCGCCGCAGAATATCCCCGAACTTGGAATCTCTACTGTGCAAGGAAACAATGCCATCCTATTCACGAAAGTAAAAAAAAAGTTTTTAAGTTTTACTTAAAGTTTACAATAAACGATAACAAAAAAACAAAAAAAAAAAAAACCCGTGATGTATGAGTAAACACTTCTTTCTGAATACTATAAAATTCGGGTTACCTATTAAACCGGGTCGAGGATTTATCAATAGATATTAAAATATTCTTTGATTTTTCCGGAGTCTTGAGACTTTATTTTTTATGATGTTTACGATCTTACAGATTTATTTATAGTTTTACAAACAATCAAAAAAGAACTATAAAGCAGATGGTTTTTAAACATTTTTTCTATAACCTATTTTGAAGATTTCCATTCTTTATGCACTTTTACTCATAATTTGTTTAATATTTCTAAAAATAAAATTTTGTTATGGATTGTCTGAGTTACGAGGTTACGAGAATTTTTAAATTTCGTGCACTTGCGTATCTCGATGACGAAACACTATTTTAATTTTTTTCGGTAACTGGCTCTCATTAAATAGATTAATTTAATTTAATTTTTCTCTTGTATTATTAAGCGCCATCGAACAATGAATTTAAGAAAAAGATGATACCAAGATTATGAACTATAATATGAACAACTGAAATAAAGCACTTAATACTTTTTAGTACATTTCAAAAAAGGGCTTTAAAATTTATTTTAATCAAATTTACTATACAGACGCTTAATTTTATTTTATATAAGGCCAGGATAGACACAATTTTCTCAAAATTCAGGAATATCTAAAAAATACTTTTTGATGGTTAGAGCAATATTATTACTTTTATATGTATTTTGAAGTCTAACATGAAATGTGCATCTATGCTGTCCTTCTTTTTTATAAAGAAGTTGTAGCAACTCACACAAATGTTGAAACAGATTATAATTATCTTCTACATGTAAATGGAAAAAGGCGGAATTTAAATTTGAAATAATAGCTAGATTAATTCGTGGAAATAATTTACTGCAAAGATGATGGCAGAGAATATTTGCGTATAATACAACCTTTAAAACAATTAAATGCATGTTCGTATGCGTTATTAACAAGTGGATGGGAAGTTTCGATTTCCCAAAAGACTGTTTATTTCCTTCTTGTAAACGAATTAAGGTTCGGTTACAATACTCATTTTGATTGCTAATTGGTTTATTTTAATGTATATGTGTTTACATATAAAATAAATTTAATGAAATTTCTTACGACACAATCAACTAGAATCTAATATGATAAGAATTGTAAGTATTTAAGGGCAATTTCCTACTGAATATTTATTGTAGAATGTTTTAAATTAGAAATCAAATTGGTATTCACGAGAATAGGATTGTAGTAAAATCCCATTACGATGAGAACATAGATACGAATTAGCCTAACTGGCCAAACAGCGGTATGTCGAACATCTATAATTTCTAAACGTTCTAGTAGTCTCCAAAGATTTAGCTTAGTTTTAATTAATTTTCCGCCGAATTTTATGACTCGTATTTAAAATGAACGAGATTATTTATTTAGAGCAGACTTTAATTATTGGAATGGAATTTTGGCCCATGATCAGAGTGTTAGATAAAAAGAAGGATACCTAAGATGGCATTTAACTTTTTATGTTTTCACAAAATATTAACAAAAGGACGCTTCATAGATCACTGCAGATTTAATGAGCACAAAGACAAACGGGAATCAAGGGTCTTACAAGGAATCGGCTCTGAAACCAGCCAAAGACAGTGACATAGTTTTAAAAATTCTGCTTCACCTAAAAATCTGGAGATTATAAAAAATTGGAGTTCTAAGATTTTTTTTATAATAATTTGGCTATATAGACATGGCATAAAAAACATTAAAGTAAAGCTCATTTAGACATAACTAAACAAGGCAAAACAAAAAGTTGTTATTGGAAAAAAATTCGCTCAACTTTTCAATATATGTTTATTATGTATTACAATGAACTAAAATCAATGTAGAGCTTCCTCTACCCATTGCTTTAGGAAATACTTTCATAACTTCCTAAAGCGTAATTTTTTCAAAAAATAATATACAATTTATAATTGTATTCCTCCAGTTTAAAATTTTTTTAAAAAAGTCAGTTTACTTTGAAATTATAAGCACTTAGAAAATTCTTCAATAAATAAGAAAGTAAATCTTTAAAGTAAATAAGAAAGAAAAATAAAATCAATTAAATATAATTGCAAAGGTGGGCAAACATTCTATTCTTTTATGCTATGTTAAAGATAATGATGAAAATATTTGTTATGTGGATACACTTAGTTACATGCCAAAAACTCTCTTAATGATGAAAAATGATAATAACAAAGAAAGAAACTATAAAGAAGATTACATTTTGACCATAAATAAGAACCTTTGTACTTTAAGTGCTTTTTTGTATTATCGATTTATTAATGGAAAAACTGCAATAAAAATGACAAATAATAATTTTTTTAATATTTCTAAAATATTACGGTAATATAAATACAGACAAGTACGCAAACATTATGGAAAGACGAAAAACAAATTTATGAAAGGAATCTGTACTTTTTCGCCTGGTTATATGAGTGTGGTTATACCAGATACGAAAAATAATAAATCATGCAAAAAAAATAATAATAAACCGAATACTATACATACGAATAATCGAATACTATGCATAAGGAATAAACCGAATATCAGTTATGCGAATAAACCGAATATTATGCAGAGTATTCCAATAAAGTCACTAATTTATCCCAATAAAGGGAAATATTTAAGGAACATATTTCTCTAAATATTGCACTTAGGTGAACAATTGTATTAAAATCCTTCGGCTTTTTCAAAAGTAGACAATAAAAAATTATAAAATCACAGTTTTATACAGCTGCCATGGCAAAAAAGTGTCAATGAGTAAATAACACCTTTTTTTGCAGATAGAATTATGACATTTTAGAGATGAGTGACAGAAAAACATATCACTCATTGATACTTTTTGTTATAGAGGAGGTATACAAACTTTAATTTTTACATTTTTTGTCCCCTTCTTTAGAAGCCAAAGTATTTCCATACATTTGAGTACCTCAGTGATGAAATCTTGCAGTTGGAAGTATGTATCTAATACAATAGTTAAGGGAAAAAAACGCTTTGTCTACTTTTTTGGAACACTCTATATATTGCAAGCAAAGGCTAATACATTTTTCTGTCAAATGTCAACTGAGGGATACTGACTTATTCCTAATTTATCGTTAAAAAATGTAAGCTCTAGTTTGTGATTCATATTTCTGCATTTCCGCATTACAGTAAGAATGGCAATTGCTTCATCATATATGTTGATTTGAGAAATCAGCCTGCATAACATTCGATGCTGAAGTAAGTATACAATGAATGACTGCAAATCCGGGCAGTTTTTCTCAAAGAAATCAAGATGCTTCCGCAAGTCAATTGCAAATCATAATCCATAATAAATATTTGGTTTTTAATGTTTTCAACATGTCTGTTATCTTCATGTTAAGTATATGTCATATCCCTGTTCGTGTTATTTTTAATCTAATAATGAGTTGGGGGTTCAATCTCAATCTTAGAAAGGAAACTGCATTTGCTGAGAGTGAGTGAGTGAGTGAGAGAGAGAGAGTGAGTGAGAGAGACAGAGAGAGAAATATGAAATGGCGAGGGAAGAATGAAATAATAGAACTCAAATCTTTTGTGTGGAACTCAGTAGATTTTTTTTTTCAGATTATCATTTCTGACGCATCGCCAATCGAGTGTCATAAACGAACGAAATCAGCAAACGATTCGCATTATCTTTTAGTTTATCAAAACGAACTCGTCTGATATCACGTGATTTTATATCGCCAAATCACCAGAACCACGCTATAGAAAAACTATGCTCTTGAAATTCTACATAAATATCTCTTCCAGTTATGTAACACAAAGTGAGGAATACTTCCATACTCTTAGAACCTTCCATATTTTCCATAATTTAACATTTAGCAATGTTTTTTTTTATGTAGTTAGAAAATAATTTAATTCAAAGAAACGGGGCAGTAATAATAATAAACGAATTGACTCATTGCCCCTTATCGCCCAAATATACGAAAGAAAAAGAAGAAATATCATATCTAACTAAAGAAATTTTCATTTAAACTCGTTGTAGCAACTTTTTACAAGGGCGTTTTTGCAATACAATAGAAACAGGATAATTATGCCCCTTAAAAACTAATTTGTGTAAACTATATCATAGCATGTAATATTTTAGATACTTAATCTTATTCATATTTTTCCTTCATACAAAAATGCACTTCCATTCTCTTTTTGATAGCTTCGAAGCAAAAAACGAATCACGATACACTTTCAAATTTCTTTTGTAAAGGTTATTCTTCAAATGAATACATTTTCTTTGTACTATGTAAAATGAAACTTTTTTTATTATGAATCGTCTTATTATTCCTATTGAAATCACTAATAAAGCAAAATGACAATGAATAGTTTCTTTAAATAAGATTATAAATATTTTGTTAAACAACTCGCGTCAAATGTGAAACTATTTTACGGACATATATTTGGCAAATGAATAACGAATTTGTGATTTCAATCAAAGTTTTTAGTAACGTCTTTTTAAAAGGATTCATTGTTTTGTTTTGTTTTTAAATTTTCATTACTGTTTCATTTGAACTATTATTTCATCTACATTCAAAAGTTCATTGAATAAACGTATCATGACTGGTAAATTTGATTACTTTTTTTTGTATTTTGTTTTCTCGTACAATATTGTAATTGTTAAAAATTTAACATCAAAATTTTGATGGATCACCAGTTTTCCATGTTGTTCAAAATTTCAGTCCAAAAATTTAGAATAATATCTATTTGTCTTCGAACACGATAAAAAAAACTTTGAGCTAGATGAATGAAATTTTATATGAAATGTATACACTATATTTATAGGTTTTGTACAAAATCCATTAACAGTCTATCTGTTAAATTGTTAGTGAATAAACACCATAACTACAAAACACAAAAAGCTAGGTGAATCAAATTTGATACACTTTTGGACAAAATATTTGGATAAAATTTGTTATACAGATAAAATATACATACATTTAGTATCTAAAGCATAAATCCATATGAAGTTTTGAATCAAATTTGTCAATCCGTCTTCGAGTAATAATTTTGTGCAATAATTTCGTTGAATGAAAAATGATATGTGCTCTTTTTGCTAAAAGTGTTGTTCTTTGTCAAAATTTGTTTTCAGTTTGAATTGAAATCAAATTTGTTTTGATTTCAATTCAAAGAAAGAGCATCCAAAATATATGTTTGATTTTCTTCACGATGAACAACATACTCAAATGCGAATTTCAGTTTTAAAGCGAAATTCTAAGAGAAACATTGAATGTCTTTAGGTTCGGGAAATATCGTAGTAAAGTATATTTCTATGTTTGAAATTCTTACACAATTTAATGTTAATGTGAGTTTGAATATTAAGATAAAACGAATATAATGTTAAAAAAGATACTTTACAAAATGAAATTAAAAAAAATATATAGAGAAAAGACTTGGCAAAAAAAAATGCAGTCAACTCACTTAGGCCTATCTTCAAAAGTTGGCAGATCTCAACAGGAGATCCCATGGTGGTTCATCGTACCTCTAGGCGATACTTGGTTTTCATTCCATGTATTTGAATGCATCTAAATAATTATGGAATAAATAGAATTTGCGTTTCGCTGCATGAATTCCTGTACATCAGAACATGTAGTCTTATAGACGCAATTTTTGATATATCCCGCAGAAAAAGTCTAAGGAGTTTATATCTGGTGATCAATAAAGTCAAGTTATTGGACTTGCTTTTGCGCTTCCTTGTAATCGATCTGTAGTGGAAATATTGGTTGTGGCAATCGCACACAGATACTAATTAATGTACAGATGCTTCTTACTGTTAAAAGATCCCTTTTTCATAGCTTTCGATCAGAGGAGTTGTTACAGTTCTCTGCTTGATTGACAAACATCTCTCAAGCGGTTTTAGCGAAATATATTTACGGACTATGTAAATAATCGCATCGCCGACGCTACTCCTACAGATTTCGATACAATTCTTTATAGTACCAATTTCTTCAAACTGTTTTATCCATCTCACAATGGAATTTGCAAGTGCCATTAACATGCCATTTAACTTTATATCTCAGATTTAAATTTTGAGAGCAATATAACACGTACCTCTTTCTGCTACATAAGTGGAGGATTAACTACTACGTTATAAAGGGGTCGCAAATTTGGTGGATTGAAAAATGTTAGTAACCTTATTGCCAAATAAATAAATCTGTAAAGAATGCAAATTCTATGAATTATAAAACATTAGAATAATACAAACAGATTGATAAGCCTAATTGTTCAGATTCCTAAGTGTTCCGAATTTTTAGCATTTATAAATGCCTAGAGAGGGCACTTAAATAATGCTACATACAAACGTGGATGCTGTTCAGTAGTGATTTACAATGAACGAATAGCATATTTCTTTTTAGAAAAAATTGCTAAATATAATTTAAAATAAATTATCAATAAGATGATTATTTAAAAATATGTTAAATTTAAAAAAACAATCTAATATAAATCATTAGCATGTTAATTAAAAGTTAAAAAGTTAAGTTAAGTTATTATTAAGTTAAAAGTTATAAAATTAAATTAACCAGTTTAAAAAAATGAGGCATCGTAATGCCTTTTACCTAAGGCTGCAAAATGCTTAATCTCAGCAAAACATCAACATAACAACTGTATTATTTCATAAACTTCGTGATACACCAACGCCATCTATCTGATTTCTTTTAGCATAAAATTATGAGGAATAAAAATTTCAAAATTGCGTTCATCAGACCTCATTCAAATACTCGGTTAGCACTAATAGTGTATCATTATTTTAAGTTTAAAAAGTGCTCAGAATCCTCTAGCACACTGTATAGCTTTCATATGCTGCAAATTTAATTAGCACTTTTAGCATGGTTTTAGATTACCATTTAATACAGATCTTTAATAGCAAAATTTTATTTTGAATGCAAGATTGTGCATAGATATGCCGAATGAATTCTCATATTTTGAAAAATAATTCTACATACCAAAAATAAGACATATTTCAATTTTTCATTTTAGACGTCGTTTTGGAGATGAAAATTCTGTTGATTACATTTTATTCATGGAATGCTTCTTTTTAACAAAGAATTTAAGTTTTCAGGAAGAGCAAATCATTCAGTTTTTCCAAGTTCTCCATAAATAGAAATTTGGCAATGGAAAAAATTTAGAAAGAAGATCTAGTGCAAAAGAGCACTCACTGAATAATTTCAATCAATCAATAAATAAGAAAATGTGACTAACGATAGGAATTATTTGTAAGACAGATTCCAATATTACCAATAATAAATTGTGAAAATACCAGATCTCATATATTCCATCCAGAGGTATCTCCTTTTCGTCAGTGAAAAGTTCATTATGCTTTTCATTTATGCAATCATCATTGCATATAGTATTCACTGGAATGTCGGTTAGCGTAACACCGTTTCAGAATATATTTTTAAGTACATGAAGGTATTTCTGCATATTTAATTAAATACTTAAATGAAGCTAAATTAAATAAAGATGAATTTCCTCTTTAAAGCTTCACGACATTTTTGAAATAAATAACACTTGGAACTTTTTTCTGTGGACAGTAAGAGAGAACAAACACAATGTCAGAAGTTTTAAGAAACTGAAAAGTAATAAAACTCAAAAGATAATGTATGCGGGAAAAAAAAGATTGTGAAAAGAAGCAAGTACAAAACAGACGTAAAAATATTTCATTTTATTTTAAAAGAAATTGTGAAAGGTTGGCTTAATCCTTTAAGCACGAACACTCAGAAGATGAACTTAATCCTCCGAACGTCTGCAAGTTTTTAGCTGGTTTTTCTTGGGGATTTTCTATTGTATTTTTGAATACCTTTGATGAAGTGCTATGAAATATTAGCATTTCTTATAATTTTACAAGTAGTATTGTAAAAGAAAGGCGCCATTGTTTCTGAAATAAAATTTTTATGTACTTTCTAGCTTAACTACGAATTACTTTCTTAAGTAGGAAGTATATGATAATCCTCAAAGAATTCGAACTGGAGATTTTGATGAATCGTCACGTTTCAGAAATCTCTGAATCTGAAAAACTAACTTTAGGAATGAAGTCTGTTTGAGAACTCGATAGCTCAAAAAACTCTTTGAGTTGGGTTAAAATTTTAGATTATTAGAGAATCTTGAACGAAATCACTTATAGGCTGTCTATTCAAGAGGGAATTAAGGCAATAACTACAAAACGAAATGATCCAGATTATCATTTAAGATGTAGACACGTAATAAGGTGTATTTGAAAATAAAAATCTGAGCACTTGTGGCGTTCACGAAATAGCCAACTTTTTATAATTCTTGTCTGAAAAAAAGGAAGGATAGCACTTTTATCAGGAAATATACGAGAAATGTTTGGGGAGACTATTCAGGCTGGTAAATATATCTTTATCAATATGTTTAAGTTGTAAAGCGCAGATTTGATAAGCTGTGTACATTGAATTTATCTGAATTCATGTGATATTGCTATGACGAGTTTTTTACTAAAACCAGCTTTAGGTGTGATCATTCACTAACAAACAAAATCTTGCACCTTATGTTGAAATGCGACTCTCTGAATTAGTTAGGGCAATCAATTGGTCTGAATCAACTTGGGTTGATCGATCAGAAAGGTGAATGCCTATAAGTGAAATGTGAGCAGAAAAAAAATTGGTTATTATTGATTATCGTAAAAACTATGAATTCGATGCAACTCTTTGCTGTACTACACGTCTTCGTTTTTCCAAACTGAACCAGCGGTAATGGTCTCCCCGAAACATTCTCACATATTCTCTAATAAAAGTGTTATCTTCTTCCTCACATAAAAATATGTATCATCTTCTTCATATACTGATTTTAGGAAAATCCATGATCACCAGGAGTCCTTTAATTCCTATACTTAGAGCCGAACATGAGTGTTTTGTGCTTTGTAGTACGATGAAGAAAACCAAATAAGAGTATTTGAAGCCCTATTTTCAACTAAACCAAAGCTACAGCCTTACTATTGTAGTCATAAAATAACATACCCAATTTCATCTATATAAAATGTTGCACTTTAAAATTATCGGGTTTAGAATCATGCGAATGTACAGACTGATAAAAACGATCAACCGGCGGACGGATTTGGTTCAAAGTTTGTTTCGAATCGATAGATGCTTAAATTGTGTTTGAAATTTTATCCATCTAGTTGGTAAAGGATTGTAGTTATCGTATTATTTTGTGTTCGGTTAGTTAATTTAATTACATCGTCTCGTTTTAAAGCAACACTAGGACTATTTTGGGACGGACCTCGTAATTTTGAGCTGCGGTCAGATGACGAGGACGATACCTGAGCTGGCGCCTTGTGCTACACCACAGCGGGATTTTGTGTTCGAACTGATAAATAATCTTCTTATTTTATATATATATATATATATATATATATATATATATATATATATATATATATATATATATATATATATATATATATATATATATATATATATATATCTTAACACATCATCTTAACACATATGACTTTCATTCTAAAATGATCTTTTATTTCCTGATATAATTCCTCTTTTTATTTAATTATTTTTGACACACACAGGCACTGCAAAACTGCTGAATTCGGCAGGTTCTCACGCTCGGAGGGAAAAGATGAAAATCCTTAATGTTTGTAATATTCTTTGGAAGATACCTAAATTCCCCTTTCCTAATTCTAAATATGTCAAAGAAATTCCAATCAAAATTTAGCTGTAAAATCACTGAAGAGAAAAATTTAGATTGTGATGATGGAGACTGACATATTTTTGACCGATTATTCTTTGTGCGTAAATTATGCCTCTCGTAGAAAAATAAATCAAATTTTTAAGTTTTCTACAGTTTCTTCTTTTTGGTCATGTAACTGCTAAATTATGCCTTACATTTAAATAGTACATAATATGCTTCCAGATGAAATAAATCGAATTTGTAAAATTTCAAAAGTTCTTCTTCTCGGCCACACAACTGCTGAAATACGTTTCTACACACACACACACACAGAGAGAGAGAGAGAGCTTAATTATTAGTGAAAATTTTATTTTATTTGAATAAATTGTAGTTTTATTTCTTTCTAGGCACTCGTGTCATTTTTGACTTTAGAATCGAAATGTCGCTCATTCTTATCGGATTCACAGGAATGGATAGGACAGGAGCGTCTTTCCATGTCTCCCCCACTTCATGCCCATTACACTGTTTAAGTAACCAGAGGGTTATAGTTGCAGGGGCATGAAGCGGTGTTGTGTATTCTGATGATTAAATTTGTCGAGAGTCAAATATCCTCGAACTAGTATAGAGTGGAATTCGAAAGATAGCGGGGCTCAAACATTGTTCTCGGCATCTGATCATGATTCAAAATTACAAGTATGATTCCAGAAGAGTTACTATACAATTTCACATTTCAAGAGAAACTAACAAACTTTATTGCTTTTTTATTGTTATTTTTTTTATGGATTTATTCCAATACAGTTTCCTTCTTAGTTAGCATTTATAATTCGCAGCTTTCCAATCGCCGTTCAAAAAAATATACTCTTGAGAAAAACTTCTGAAGAATTGTTGATTATAAACACAGAATGACGGAAATTATTTTTTCGATAAAACTTTAAGAATTTCCATAAAAAGTTATTACTTGCTATTAAAGAAATGTAAAATTAATAAATAATAATTAATTTAAAAATTATAATTTATTATTATTAATTAATATAAGTATATACTGATGTATTTGGAGCCTAATTTATTTTATTAAGATCATGGTACTCTACGATAAAATACAAATGCAATATAATAGCTAGTCATGATATCGGTTAATAATAAAAAGTAGATGACCCTGCCCAGAAAGGATTAACACAATTTGGCCAGAAAGTGAGTTTTAAAAGCAATTCCTTAGATAAATAAAATGTTAGAGATTTGTTATAAAAACTCATTTCTTTGAATTTGTAATATGGGAAACTGATTTTGCAGGAAATATAGAAAAACCTCAATTTCAAATAAAAATACATTCAAAGCAATCTGCTTCAATGGAGTTTTATATCTTAGATATACGGGTCACGTTTTTTTTCTGGTTGAAACCTAAAACGCTGAAATATTTTAATGAAGTCTGAAAAAAAAGGATTTAGAAAAATTTTGACTTCTCTTGATTTTTTCAAAAAAAAAAAAAAAAAAAAAAAAAAAAAATGATGGAAAAGATATTCCCCTCCCCCCCCCCCCCAAAAAAAAAAATTATTTTGAACTCAATAAAGTTTTTTTTATTTACAATTTTTCTACTCACTTTCAATGGTAAAATATTTATTTTTTCCTCTGAATATCTGAAGATTGTAGCAGTTTTTAAAAGAATCCAAAGCCATCACTTTCCAAATCCCTTCCATAGGGAGAAATTGACAGGCAGAACGAATGGATTTCTGGGATAGAAAGGGAGAAATTGCTGATTGTTCTCTCTTTTTAGATGGAAAGCATGGTAAGGGGACTTACGAAGACTTATACCCATTGCTTTACTTTCAAATGGGAAGTTTCGTTTTAAAAAGTATTGATCGCTCCAAAGCGAAATCCAATATTATCTCTGCCATAAGGAACATTTTTATTCATATGTCCTTATTCTGAAGCACGCCATTCAGATATAAGCCATTTACTGAAAATAAGTGTAGCTCTCTGGATTTTATTTTTTGTATAAGAAGAATAAGAAGACAAAAGATTATTTAAAAAAAAATTCGAATTCGTAGCTTTGACGCTTCTGCACGATTCAAATTTCCCCTAGTCCGAAAAATTCATTTTCAGAATTATGTTATATCCGTGATCAAGATAACGCAAAAGTTCATTGAGCTTGATGAATGGAATTTTATCTATACTACTTGTATCACATTTGTAAATTTATTTCAAGATGTATTCACAGGTAATCTGTCCGACTGTCCAAGAACTAGTTAAATCCTAATTACAGAACATAAAAAGTTAGCATCTAAAGTCAAGGAATTGACTATATGCTTCTCTGTTTTTGAATATAATAACACAATAATTCATCAATTCAAATGAGTGAAATTTGGTATGAGGTCTTAGAATAAAAATCGCAGATTTCTACCAAAATATGAATGAAATCCTTTCGAAAGAAAACTATATGTTAATATGATGTTACAAATGTTGAATGAATGTTAATACGATAACTAAAAAAGACCTAACAGATGAAATTTGGTAAACAGTTTTAGCATCTAATGTGTATATTTATGTCGAAATTTCATCCGAATCCACTGATTTGTAGATCAGTTGTCGATATGTTTATTCATATGCGTGTGAAAGTAATAACTATAAAGTGAAACTAGGTGTGCGATGGTGTCATGAAAATTGCAATTTTGTTGTAGTTTCTAATGGCACTTGTTCACAAGCCAGCTGACTTTTGAAGTCAGCGATTTTAAGCTAAGAGTGCGTTTCTTGATTTTAAGTAGCGAAATCTAGGGCCACCAGTTCGACTTAGCTACACACACGTCACGACCCTTTTTACGGGGCGGACTTTATTCATGCATTTTATTCATTCATCCACAGATTGCAATTTAGACCTGAATCAGAGAACTATCACCCCTGATCCAGTACCCCCAGTGGTATTACTCTCGGCATGGAGGACTTTATAACCACGACAGATTTATACGTGTGCCAGCCATCACACTTACGAGGAGTCTACGGCTGGCAGGTCAGAACTCACAACCCAATCGACGCGAATGTAACGCCCTACCAACCAGGCTATCCCGGCCCCATTTTGCGCTTTTATATCAAATTGCAGTTTCAATCGCTCAAAAAACACTTGTGAATACAATGCATACTCGGTTTTTTTTAATTAAATTACGAAGCCCAAAGTGCAAACAGATTATGCTTGTTGACAGATTTAATCAAATTTTGATTAATTCTGATTTAAGATCTGTTGATTTAAGATCTAAGATTTAATTAATTTTGTTGTAAAGATCTATGTAGATTCATCTCGAAATTGGTACAGAATTTGCAGACTTCATTTAGCCCAAGGAAATTTTATGTTATTGTATTTACTTGCACTAGAATTGACCGATCAATATATATTTAACTCGTGGACTATATTGGTTCAAATTTTAATCCAAATTTGCAATTTAGACATAAAAAAAAATTAAGTTAACTCCATCCCTCTTATTCATTCTTGTTTGGTTTATTGTGTTCGCATTCCCAAAGACAAATAGACAAACAAATTGGCCAAAGGTTAAATATTTTTCTTTCTATATAATTTCGAGAAAAATTTGCTAGAAATCAATTCTCGGTAAAGATTTTGTTGGTTTACTTTTAATTTAGGAGCAATTATCACCGAATAAGAAATTAAATTTTCTTAGAATGGTTTCGAATATGCAGTCTATGAGTGATTATTATTATTGCAAAACTTTAAAGTGATTCTCAATGCGTTTTTTTTTATTTTTTCGTAAAAAACATAATGCATATATTTGAGGTATAAAAATCCATTGAAGTATGTTACTTTGAAGGCATTTCCACTTGAAAATAAGATTTATCCATAATTCCTATAAAATCAATTTTCCATATTGGAAGTTTAAAAAAAGATATTATAACTCAATTAATCTGTAACTTGCTGATTACCGCATCCAAAGAATTAGGGAATTATATTGTGGTAGATATAATCAAAAGAAAGAAAAAAGTAAAATTTATAATTATAACCGACGTCAAGAATAGGAGTTATGAATTAGTATTGACTTTTATTAATTATCGTCTCTTCAAGTCTGTTCAGAGTTTCCTTTCGTTTCTAAATGGCTTTGTGACAGATTGAGTGAATATTTTGGTGTAGTTTATTTGACTGATTAGATCACTTCATTAAGTGGAATAGTACATCAAACAGCATTCCTAATAACTTGAATAATTTACAGTATTGCCATGTAAATGCGAGATCATTGAAATTGTCACAAAGAGGGTATTTTTATCAAATTAATGCATCTGCTAATTAGGGTAATTTCCGTTATTCTGAATTCTTCTTATTAAGGAATAGATAATTAATTGAAGAATTCTTCAAATTAGGCAAGTCACGAATTTCAGACTGAATTTCAATTAGCATCGTGAGGTACATTTAATTAATAAAAACTCGCATGTATATAAGGTTATCGTTTGAATATTTAACTCGAGGAAAGAATTTTTAAGTGTGTATCGAGTTTTCCCCTTTTGGCCTTTATGTTAAATTATAAATTACGAAGAAAAAAAATATTTTACTAATGCACAATCTTTAAATTTCTGGTAAAAAGATTTTAGCAGTAACGTGGGCTCGAAAATTAAGGCTGTATATGAAAATAACCAAATATTTTCATTCTATTTTTGTTAAAAATTAAGTTACTAGATAAAATTCTAAGGGTATCCAAAATGAACATCTTTTAGTGTTGGCTACCAAATTTACATGCTAGGGAAAACTTGAAATCAATATAATGCCTCTTATGTTGTTACTTATGGTACTTGTCTTAGACAAGTTGTCTAAGTTGAGTTTTGTGCAGTAGTCTCTGAGGGTAAAGGCCCCTGAGCACCCGAAGGCAGAAGACTTCTAGGTCATATGAAGATGACACTCACACACTCGCTTGCACAACCCCTTTCTACGGGGGGGGGGGTGCTCTTTAGCATGCCTCGCAGATAGAAAACAGGGTGAAGAACAACCCTAACCAGAGCTCAAATGCGGGACGCCCAGATCATGGGGAAGACGCTCTCCCCTAGACTGGGAACACTGGCATGCATCTTACTGTAACATAATGTATTGCCTATCGTTTTTGGAAAATTGCAATTTTCTTTTTAATGAATACACGTTTTCTTATCCTACTTTGGTTTGAAAAATGTTCGAATTTTCAAGTTATAATACACATACAAAGGAATAGAAAGAATGCTTTTTTCCCCCAAGTTGTCGAAACCTTTCATATTTAACAATAATTGTATTTTCTTCTATTTTTGTTACAATGCTATGCATACTTGACGAGTAAGTGAAAGTAAATGTAGCTTAATTTTTCTAGAACAAGAAGAATAGTAATGAATGAATGAACTTTCCAGTAAAATCCAATTACATTACCATTTGTGAATATAGGCAACTAATAGTTGTAAAGGAAATATCAACGCCCTCCTTATGTTCTTGAGATGAAGTGCATTAAAGTCATTCTTGTGATTTCGATTTCTGTGTTTCAAGCATAACGATGACCAAATGTATCGATTCCAGGAGAGAACTCCTGGAGACACATCTCCAGGCGTTATCACCATTTCTGTTTTCTTCAACAAATCGAGGACATTCTCATTTAATTCATTCTCCCAATATTTGGTTTATAACTAGAGAGTTTAGATAACGACTAAAACAACGTTTTTGGAGACTTTAAGCAAAATTAAAAATTAAAAATAAAGAATGAATCTCACAGGATTTTAAACACTACTTTTATCGAAAGTATAAAATCAATATTTACAAGCTATATGAAAATTAGTGAACAGATTTGAAAATAAAATATTTCGTAGTTATTAAATAAAAATATATTATTTTAATCGTGGAAATCTTAAAATAATTTAATTTATTAACCCCATTAAAAGGAAATCATGCATGTTTTGCTCTCAACTAATAAGTTCAGAGCAAAACTTATAATTGGATGGTAAATTATACCATTAATCACCAGATTACCATAAATATCAATATTCAATAAGAATTTATAATGACGGCATTTAGTTAAATGATAACAACTCATAGTTAAAATCTCAACTAGTATTGTCTTCTTTTGATTTTTAAAAACCATTATATTTATTCCAGATTGATGCAATCTATAATTAATATTTTCGTTACAAAAATAAAGGGAAGCGATTTGAATTTATCATTTATGAAAAGTGTATTAAAATTATATTAAACAGGATGAATGTTCTCCCCTCGACACTCTAATATAGTGAGATAATACAGCCTGCTTTGTATTTAACATAAACATTCATGTTGTGCTCTTTGACATCATTCTTTTGATGGATTGTATCCAAAATTCGATATATTATAATTTTGGGAAGATCACGCCTCAGATTTCCCTTATCTACCTATGATTTCAAAGTATCGTATTCACAAGTTAACCAATCATCTAAATTAAAATAAATAAATAAATAACCTATATGTTGACTTATTTATTTCCGATTTTTGAAAAAAATCTACAATGTGTTATAAAGATAATATAAGAAACTTCATCCATCTAGAATTTTGATGACTTATTGCATTTATAAAGCAACGAATGGGCATAACAACAAAGAATCAACTAGTGGATGGATTCAGTGAAAATTTTCATACAATTCTACAATATAAATCACATGGAAACCATATGTATTTTGCTTGTTTGGATTGTTTTGTGTCATTTTGTTCTCATGCACACGTATGGACAAACAGATAGACTTTCCTCAAACAAATTTTGATCGATATTTGATAAAAATTTGATTCCAAATGAAATTTTTATCCTAAATTTCATCTAACTCGGTATGTTTCTGAATTCCCCTAATCACGGATAACAAACAGACATAAATAATACTCAGAAAATAACTTTTTTTACATTCCCATGTATCTGAACTATACAGATTTATCAAAAATGAGTCATAGATCATTTTTGAAAATTTTTGAGAATTATTACATTCATATGCATGTAAAAGTATAGAAAAACTTTTTTTTTCAGACGGACAAACCTTTCATGCATTTGATAAGAAATCTGAGATGGATCTACGCTTTAAAATGCTAAAATAATGTTTCAAAATTCATATACTCAGGCAAGTTACCTAAGCTGTTGAGGTATTGAGTAATAAAATAGACCGAATGAAGCCCATCCTTTAACAGATATTGTTCAAATTTTTTATTGATATATTCTTTAGATGATAAAACTTTTTTCCATGTTTGATCTATGTTCCTTTTTGTGTATTTTAATAATCGTGTTCCATTGTATTCAGATATACCGGTAGAATTTCCTCCTTCCATTCAAAATTTGATAGAAAACTATATATTTGGTGTAAAAATTACTTACCAAATTCCACCCATCTAGCTTAAGGCAGTATTAAATTAGCGTATTCAGAGAGATATATATAATCTAATATTGTATTTTTCGGACTTAGAAGTCTAAATCTTAGAAACAGTCAAAATCTTGAGTTTCAATTTCGAATTTCTTTGACTGTTACTTTACTTTCTCTTCGTGAACTTCGTATACGGAGTAAAAATGAACCAAAATAAATCATTAACATACTGATTAAGTTATTTGTGAACTTGAAATATATTTTAATTATGAAAAAATATTAACCTATTAATAGAGCTCATGATACTTACTGCCTAGCTCCGCAAAATGCTAAAATCCAGCACTCGGTCGCAGATAAAGCTATATACATAACTGTAATTTATATTCCTTCTTATTTGAAATAAAGGTCTTATTTGAATAAATCAGTTAGATAATAAATGCATTACCGATTATCCAAAAGCGGAACTGCAAATACTGACTCAACAAATAAGTAAAAGTGGCTAAAGTTGCGATTGAAATTTAATTACAGAATGACGCTTTCTCCAAAACAACTCCAGTCATTTGCATAACTTCATCTTCCTGATTAATTCTAGATGCTGGGATGGCAAGTTTGCTCTTTGAGTTAAAAGCTTTATTACCATAACTTTATGGCGCAGTATTTCCCTGCAAAACTCCATCGGTTTTAGCACGAGAGAAATTGCGAAATATTTATTGATCGGACAGAAAATAGCCACAAGTATATTTAGCAAAAGGTTGGAGTTAATATTGCTCTGTTTCGTAAGCCATGACTTTTATAAGTTTTTATTGGAGATAGGAATAGGAAGTTGAATTGGGAATACTAGGGGGGGGACTGGTAGATTATGTCCGTTTTGGAACTAACATTTTATTCAAAGAAATAGCGCTTAAAAACATTTCGGTAAAAATAATTCACTAAATCCACAAATTCAAGTATAATAACTATTTTCCAGTCGTTTTTTAAATGTAATTGAAATTATCAAGTTTTACTATGATATTTTATTGTTGTTTCACTTTTTTAAGAATTTTCTTTTTCTTTTTATTATGCGGAAAATAATTATCTGAATCCTCATTCATCCATTACTTATTTTACGGCTAAAATGATTTAGTTTTTTTTGTAGATATTGTTTGACTTGGTGTTTTTTCTTTCTTTCTTTTCTTATTTTCGTTTTTTTTATTAATTAATTTTTACTATCTTAAACAAGACAAAAATCCTAAAGACTTTGAGATATTACTTTTACAAATGGCTTTTATAATTGTTGTCTATTATTCTAATGATTAAAAATCATTCTTTCTTTTTTTTTTCGTTAATATTATTAAAATTCATTGCTCTTATAAATAAAATGATATTGAAAAATATATTATGGTTTTTAAATGTATTTTTATTATAGAAAGTGTTCAATAATATCGTTAATTCTTAAGTTATGCAGTTTTATATTTTACCCCACCGAAAAACGCTAAACCCATAATTGACACACATTTCCATCATTCAGAGTATAAAATGTAGAATAGTATTATTTAATTTCATAATAATGCAATGATATAGTAACATAATATTCAAAGTCAATATAGTGATATACTTTTCAATTTATAGTGAAGTGTTTTCACATATTTGTAATAAACAGGGAAAAACTTTTAATCGAAGTTTAGCAAACTAATGAATAGAAATAAAAAAATCTGGGAGAAGCGAAGAAAAGAAATGGTATTCTTCGAAATTTCAGACACTCGGGGCAAGTGGAAAGAATGTTTTAG